>NW_006256901.1:8789563-8862348 GCF_000478725.1 Eutrema salsugineum | reverse complement strand
AAGCTAGAACTGGCCACATAATCTATTTTTACTATAATCTCACAGTTTACATGTTTTATAATATTATTTTTATCATATTTTAATAAAGTTAAATTTACTTTTGTTGTTGTGCATACTAGTATGATAGTTAAATTAGTCGTTTAAAATTAACCCTATATAACTTTTCTTTTCTCTAAATCTGTTATTTATTCTATTACAAAAAAAAAAATTGAGTCTAAACAAGATTTCTTTGATTTATGTTTATTCTGTGTGTGGATAGAATGTACCAAACAAGTTAATTTAGTTAAATATTCATAAAATATATTTTATTATTTATATAATTTTAATTTTGAAATTTAAATATTAATTAAAATTATTTAAGATTTCTTTTAATATAGAATCGATTATCTACCAAAAAAAAATTAGTTATTATCTTTACAGAAATAATAAATCAAATATTAATTTAGATTTTATTTAAATATTTTAATTTAAATAATATCTATACTATTAAAAACTTAATCAAAAATATGAATTTTTTTTAAAAAAAAATTCACCTATAAAAAATATTGGTCATATTTGAAATATAAAATATTTATGATGATATAAATGATATGATATTGTTTAAGGAATTTTCAGTTCTCTGTGGGGGCAAGTCTCCTGCAAAACTAGCAAACGCGTGAAGCTCCGAAAATCACGATAGAAAGGTGTTTTTTCGATGGCTCTTCGACGCTCAAATCTTAAAGTATTGAAGAAAAAATCACGAAGTGGCTAATCAGATAGAGGAAAAAGATCGGAAAATGAAAGAAATAAATAAAAAGAGAAGAAGTGTAAGAACTTTCGGGTGAAAGAGTTTCACGGTTTAGGAATCGCCGTGGGGAGCAGGTAAAGAGATGGTCGGAGTAATGACTGGAAATGTCAAGTGTTATGACTTAAGGGTCATGAGTATCTAGAGAGATAGCATGAATCCAAAGATAGCGAAAGGATTGAACCCCTTCTCATTGGAAGGGACAAAGTAGTTATAGAGTTTTACCTAACCTAGGTTAGTATACCAGATCGGTCCTCGAATTGTAGGTCAGACGGGTTGGTTTAGGATCCGACTTGGTTGGATCTGAATCATGAGTTTGCGTCATACCTTTGACAGTCTTACCAACTTTCTTTGGCGTGTTATGCCCACTGAGAGACCGTTCTTTGGTGCGTATCTTTCACCCTCAGTGTACGGATTGAGTTCGGCGGTTCATACGTGGTGTGGCCCTTGCTGAACCTCTGCTTTTCTTCTGCCTTCTGTGAATGGTCATTGTCACATAACACGTGTAAGAATGGTGCATTAAATGCCAATCTCTTGGGTTTGTAAAGGTATGGTTAATCAAATCAGATTACGGCATATTCCAATTGTCGAAAGGAGAAAAAAGTTGAACAGTGTTTCCTGTTTAAGGAATTATTCATACCTGGTCTGGATCCTTTGATACTGGGACTAGGCTGTCATGATTGTCCCTCTGGCTGATTCTTTTATCCGGGTACCAATGCGGGTTACACTTACTTATATCTCGACCCTTTCAGATCATTGAGCTTGGACCTAATACATAGAGAATGTAACATCTCCTCCTCCTGACCACTCAGATCTTGACTTACTTGTCTCTAACAGCGTGGCCTTCGCTGTCAGATACGAAGAACCCGAAAACAGGTGGCGCCCTTTTGTGCCGAACATCCAATACGAATCCTAATTTGGCTCAGGGGGCTGTATAATATCGACATCACGTGCAAGCACGTGATTCGTCCAAGGATGGAATTTATCCGTAAAAACTTGCCCTCCACTTTGCGGGTTAGCAAAGCTAGCCCGTGAAGTGGAAATTATCCTTGCTGAAGACAAACATTTTTCCCCCTCATTAGCCGTACCTGAATTGACATCCCGCCTGAAGCGCATAACGTTTTTCGATGAAGGACACATTTTCTGAGTCAACCTTTTGACTTGAGGCAACGTCTTTTTGATGAAAGACACAATGCCTGAGTCATCCGTCATGGATAACATGACCTGGGGCAGTGAGTCCAAAGTGAATGACGTGTTGTCTGAGTCAAACACCATGGGTGAAATAACCTGGGACCGTGGGCTACGAAGGATGCGATGCCTGAGTCACCCGCTGTGGACAAAGTAATATGAAGCCGTGGGTTCGAAATATGAAGAGCACAATACCTGACCGTCGGTTAGGTTCCAGAAGGGGGTGTTATCCTGCCAGCCTAGTTCTCTAAGGGAGAGTCGTCCACCGTGAAACATACTCAAACTGGCAGACCGATCCGCAAAGGGAACCAAGCCTAGGTTGTATGATGCAATTCCGACAAAGTACCGAATGGACAGTTTGACTGTCTGTAGCGACATGCCCCCGGGTGGTCCGGTTAAAGAGTGCCATTCCGGATACACAACATCAATGGGCAGGATAACCTTCCAACAGGGTAAAAACCACGGATGACGTAACTAATTTCTTTTGGGAGAGCCAGAGAGGAGCGCTTGACAGTGAAACAGCCAAGAGGGAACTTCTTTTATTTCTAAACAAGTCTTCTTCTTTTGTTTCGACTTTCTTTAAATGGGACTCCTGTGTCACCTTCTTCTTGGTATTCTGCATGTATTATTTATTTCTGCATAGCGATCACACTTTGCTGTCTCGTCATCTTCGTTTCTCCTGAAGTCTCCTCCTCTTCTTGATGTGGTCTCCTCTCCTCGGGTTTCGGCTCTTCCAACTGATTTTTTATGTAGAAAAATCTTTCTTCTTTTCTTTTTCTCCGGGCCGGACGCTGGTGTTGGGTTTTGATTGGGCAGATCCTCATTATGGGCTCTCCGTCTTGGACCATCCTACGTTTCATCTTTTACCTTGTCCTCTTGTTTTCAGCCATACCGCTGGACCTTATCAGACCCTCAAGATTAGCTTTCCGGCCCTGAATTGGGCCCCTGCGTTGGAGGGTCCTTTGGCCCATTGTGTTTTGTACTCGCGCGGCCCATTCTACCTGTCTTCCTTGGGAATGGAGTGACCATATTCCATTCGCTTCTGACAGGTGTCGCTCCCAACTGTCTGCTTTTTTGCACACGATGAAACGCTCATTGCTGTCTGCGTCTTGTCTTTTTGATGCATCTCCACCGTTGATGCTCGTCCAATCGTTCTGACACGTGTCGTGCCCGGTGTCCATAGGTTGACCGTTTTCGGCATCCATTTAAATCATGTTGACCGTTCTGGCTTCTCTGTCTGTTGCTTTCTTCGAGAAACGTGTGACCTTTGACGCTCCAATTGTTTTCATTCTGTGTTCTGTTCTTCACTTCTTCTTCTTGTTATGTGTAGGTCATCAGGGTGCAGGGCACAATCCTTTCCCGACTCTCCTCTTTCAATTACCTCAACGGCTACACGATCCTGGTTTTCTTCTTTATCCCAGGGTGTGAGGATGTCATCATTGAAGTTCTCCTTTGGAGGTTGGAAGAGGCTCAGTGGATCTTTGACGAGTACATTGATGGGAAGCATCATTCTCCTGCCCCCTCTGATCCTTACCATGATTCTCCTTCTTCATCAGGTGACTCGGAGTAGATGGTTTCTGTGGGCATTCTTTTTGCTAGTTCTGGATCTCTTCGTACTCGTGGCTCCCCCTGTTTTTTATTTCCTCATCCATCGTTTGGTAGACAGGTTGTAACGTTCCTTTCTCTCATGCCGGACCTTGTAAACGTAACACTTCAAGAGCCATCTTGGGCCGAATTAAATGAATATACGTTCTTCCCACCGTCGTTCTTCTATCCCTCTCTTTGTCTTCTTGTCTTCTTCCACTTATGGGGCTATTTGCCTCCTAGCTAGTTAAAGATCGTGGATGAGAAGGATGTTGTGTTCTTCCCTCAGAACCTTCCTCATCCTTCTCTGGTCATCCCCCTCGCTTTCTGGCATGCAGGCTCGTTTGAGTTGACATTGTAGTTTGTCTGGCTAGCCGCATCGTCCCTCCTTGGTATTTCACGTTGACTTCCCCAGTCTCCCCCCTGAGCCTCTCCATCTCCCTCCTGGTTGGGAATTTTGGTCGCCTGCAGATATTTGCATATCATGCATTCTACAGAGATTAACTCCGCCAGTGCGGGGAGTCTCCGATTTCTCCTTATTCTTATGAAGTGGGACTGAGAGGGTGGGTCAACGGGATAATTATGGTTTACTACGACTTGCTTCATCCTTTCGCCGCCTAAAATCTCCTCCTTGACCTCCCGTTATCTTCGAGCCATCACTGCTTGCTTCTCATTCGGCGTTCTCCTTCCGATTGAGAACCTCTAAGCCACCAGGTATATTAGGTTCATTTTCTCCTGACTCGGTCATATCCTCCTACCATGGCAGTTTTTTGCTCTGACTCTGCCAGTGTGTTATTCACCGTTAACTTATGTGCGGCTCTCTCCCATTTGCAATCCTGGATTGTTGCCCCTACATCTGAGTTCAAGGTGGTTTTCTGATTTGGGTATGGGGATCTTTTTCTGGAGAGTGTTGCCCCCCTCCTTCAAGTGACAAACTATTTAGGGGATTTTTAGTCTGCTGCGGATGCAAGTCTCCTGCAAAATTAGCAATCGCGTAAAGGCACGAAAAACACGATGGATGAGTATTTCCCGATGGCTCTCCGACGCTCAAATCAGAAAACAGTGAAGGAATGCCACAAAGTGGCTAATCGGAGAAAGGAAAGAGATCGGAAAACGAAAGAAGAAAGTTAGGCTGAGAGCTCTTGAGAAAGGTGGAATCTACTCGGGCTCTTTGAAGTAGAAAAAGAAGAAGTGTAAGAGTTTTGTGGTGAGAGAGCTCCATGGTTTAGGAACCGCCGTGGAGAAAAAGTAAATAGATTTTCTAAGTAATGACAGAGTATTTATAGAGTTTTACCTATCCGGGTTAGTATACCGGGTCAGTCCTTGGGTCGCGGGTCTGACGGGTTGGTTTTGGATCCGACTTGGTTGGATCAGAATTTTGTGCTTGCGTCATACCTCTGACGGTCTTACCAACTTTTCTTGGGGTGTTTTTCTTTGGAGCGTCTCTTTCATCATCAGCATACGAGTTTGGTTCGGCGATTCAAACACAGTATGACCCTTGCTGAATCTCTGCTTTTCTTCTACTTTCTGTGAATGGTAATTGTCACCTGACACATGTAAGAGTGGTGCATTAAATGTCAATATTGTGGGTTTCTAAAGGTATGGCCAATTGAATCAGACTAAGGCATATTCCAATTGTCGAATGGAGAAAAATTTGAACAATGTTTCCTGCTTAATAGATTATTCATATCTGGTCTGGATCCTTTGATACTGGGACCGGACTGGGTTGTCCCACTGGCTGACTCTTTTCTTCGAGTACCTGTGCGGGTTACACTTATTAGAATAAAAATAATTATATCTAAACTAAAAGTACAAATTATATTACAAAATTTGCTAAACAAGACAAAGAACTCCCCTGCGGGCGCACAAGGTATAATCTAGTTTATTTTTAAAATGAAGCAGTTATTAATATCAAACATGAGAGCTTCAGTTTGTTGAATTTATGTTTAATTTTAGTAAACTTGAATATTCCCAATCATCTTATACATAGGTAAATGAGGTAAACTTAATTTCCCAAAATATCCTCTAATCATTGTTGTTTAAAGGATTTTTGGTCCTCTTGTGGGGGCAAGTCTCCTGCAAAATCAAGAAACAAGTGAAGGCCTGGAAAACACGATGGAGTTTATTTTTCGAAGGCTCTATGACGCTCAAGTCAGAAACCAACCAATAAGACTTTTAAGTGGCTAATCGAAGAGCAAAAAGAGATCGGAAAACGAGTAAAATTAAGTGGGCCGATACTCCTGAGAAAGGTGCAGTCAACTCGGGCTTTTAGCGGTGATGTGATTTTTGAGGTGAAAGGAGAAGAAAAGAAGAGTTTGTTGGTGCAAAAGCTCCACGGATTAGGGACCACCGTAGAGAGGAAGTGAAAAGATGATCGGAAAAGTTCCCGGAAAGTATGAGATGCTAGGGCTCAAGGATCACAAGTATCTAGAGAGATAATATGAACTTTAAGATAGCAAAAAGAGTGATACCCCCCCCCCCCGTTGGAAGGGACAAAGTATTTATAGAATTTTTTCTGACCCAGATTAGTATACCAGGTCGGTCCGTGGAGAGCGAGTCGGGTGGGTCGGTACGTGACCCGGATTGTTTGGGTTCGAATCTTATGCTTGCGTCACGCTTCTGATTGTCTCACCAACTTTTCTTGGCATGTTTTGCCTGTCACAAGGTTCTACATTCTCTTAGAATATTAATTCTACTTATTAGACCAGGTTCTACGTTATTGTAGAGTAGTTCTTCTACATTAACGTATTCTACCAAAATCTGAGAAAATATAAGAAAATTGGTTAACATCCAGATTGAATATTTTGTAAAATATTTTATATTTTGTTTCCACATTTATCATCTGTTTTTTTTTTTTACTTTTTTTGTTTTTTTGGCTGTCATTGCTATCTTTTTCTTTTTTTTTTCTATTGATCAAGCAGATTTTCTCTAAATTTATCTATCTTCTGCTTCAAACATGCTACATATTTATATCACTTGTAGTTTATAGAAATCAGAGATATATAAAAAGTGGATTTTTGGCTGATGAAGAAAAACGAATTAGGTTAGTTGCAGTCAAAATAAAAAAAACAGTGAAGGACATTGTTGTAGTAGAAGGAGGTTTGTACATGAATTACACAATGTTTAGAGAATACATAGAAGAAGCTCCGTTGAGATATTAGGAGAAAAAGTGAGATAATAATAGACATTTATTTTTGGAATGAATATTACTAAATTTTAAATATATATATATATATATATATATATTAATAATTACTAATATGAACATTTAAGGATAAAACTGGGTTAACAATAATATAAACATTAAAAGCACAAATTTTTTTACAAAACATTAAGAAGACAAATTTGGTTTGAATTAACATTATAAAAGTAAAACCAACATCTGACTATGTTAAAAAAAATTACACTACAAGAAAAACATCATTTTACAACGGCCGAAATGGTCGTTATTTCGTCGTAATAGGGCTATTACGACGAACTACCGACGATTTCGAAATCGTCGTAATAGACAAATCGTCGTAAATGCGTCGTACAGTTTACGATGAGTTTACATCGAATTGCGTTGACTTGGTCTTCGCCTGGACCGTCGTTAAGTGGTCGTTAATGGTCGACGTAAGATCATCGTAAAATGTACGACGCATAAATCGTCGTAAATCAATCGTAAAGTATTTAATCATTTCGTCGTAAAATCGTCGTAAAGCATAGACGTATAATCGTCGTATTTGTCGTCGTACATTTTAGTCGTAAATTCGTCGTAATATTTACGACGAATGTACGATGGTTTTAATAAAGCTATTACGACGATTATACGACGTTTAATATAATTGAAAATAAATAAAAAATTAATTTGAATTAAAATTTAAATTAAAAAAATAATTTACAATTTAAAATTTATTAAAATTTTAAATTAAAATTAATTGTAATTTACATAAAAACCCTACAGCTCTAAATCTAAACCTAAATCTAAATCGTCGATCCCGTCATCGGCCTCCTCCCCATCGTCCTGGACGTGTTCCTTGCCGGGTCTTCGGTTTGATGCTTCCGCCGGTGCCTGATCTCCGGCTCTAGGAGGCTCAACCCCGAGAGATCGGAACATCTCCTCGTCCGTCTGCACCGGCGGTTGCGTCATAGTGGATGACCCGGCGGCAGAAGAACCGACAACCCCATCAGCCTGCAGCTTGTCCAACTGCGCCATAAGCACCGGGTTGTCGGCTCTCATGATCTCAAAGAGACCGTAGAGCTGGTCGATCCTCGTCTCGTAACGGGTCCGCATCTGATCGATCTCCTGGCGGATAACCGGATCCGGGACCCGGACGTGACCAGACGCCGTAGCTCTCGGAGTATCACGGATGGACCCCATCCCTAATACCCGCCCCTTTTTCTTTGGGGCAACCTACAAATATTTAAAAACATTATGGTTAGAAATTCAATTTAAAACTAAAGTTACATTAATTAATTAAATATAGTAATTAAATTTACCTCTTCGAAGATCTGGTCCATCTCCGCCACCGTCAGCGCCGGGTCGATTGGACCGAGCTACCTCCGGGAGACGTTTGACGCGTCTGCTGAGTCAGCTGCGTCTGTCGCTCCTCGATCGCCGCACAGACGGCGTTGTAGATCTCCTCCGCCCGAGGATCCGTGAATTCGCCGTTACGCTTTTTATGCGTCTCGGCGAAAACCTTCGTCATCGGAGGAAGTTCTCCTCCGTTATCTTCGACCAACAAAATCAAAATGAAAAAATTAATTAGTATCAAGAAATAAGAGTTAATTATTTGAAAACAAAAAATTAATAATTTTAATTTACTTACCATCATAAGCCGTCTTCCGGCAAAAGGAATCTGGTCGGAAGTGTGCGGGACGTTCTTCCGATTTCCCGCATCGTCAGTAGCGTTCCTGAAAAATATTTTCATTAGAATCTATTATAAAAAAAAATAATGTAAATATTATTGAAATTAACTACTTACCTAGATCCGGAACACTTGGCGGCCGTAGTCTGGTTGTGCGGATCCAACCAGTACTGGACAAGACCCCGCCAGAAGGTATTGGCCATAGGCGCCGGCTTGGCCTTGTCGCCGTCAACCTCCCACTTCTGTTTCCAGTCGGAAACGGTGTTGTTGAGGCGGAATTTGACCTTTTCCTTGAAGGCCGTCTCCGCACGTCCGTGTGCGGATGTTTCTCAATGCCAGTTTTGCTAGGAAAAAAAAAGAAGTTAGTAATTATTGTAAAAAGTTAAAATTTAAAATTAAAATTAAACGAAATGGTCAATTACTTACCGCAAAACACTTGAACCAAGTGTCAAGTGTGGCCTTTTCCAGCTTCTTCCAGCTGGTATGGGGTTGTACGAAAAACCCCTTGATGATATCCGCAACGTTACGACCGACTGCATTGTCGGTCGTAAACCTAGTCAAATGGAAAGAGAAAAAGTAAATTAAAATCAAATATATAAGAATAAATATTAATTAATTTAAAAATATTGTAGGAAAAAAACTACGTACCAAAAGGTGCCCAAGGCTCGATCCGGGTCGAGTTTGTTCATGGTCTCACGACTGGGTTGCGCCAGAAGATCCTGTACCGTAAACTGGGCATACGGTACATGCGGGATCGGATCAGCCTCAGGATCGGCCTGTGCGGGAGCTGCTGGTTCGGCTGGTGGTAGTGGAGGCGGTGCCGGCTGCGGAACAACGACCGGTTGGGAAACCTTCCGTTGTGTTCCCGAGGACTCCGGGATGGCTGATCTGGTCGCCGAGGTAGACGGGGCAGTACCGTCAGAATCGACGAGCTGTCGGTAGTGAAATCTCTTAGCCCGAGGAGCCATATCGACAGAATCTACAAAATTTTAAAAATTTTGTTACTAATTTTTCAAATATTTATTTAAATTTACAAAATCCGGGTCTATCTAAATTCCGAAACCTAAATCTAAATTCCGAACCTAAATCTAAATTCCGAACCTAAATCTAAAATAATATGTAATGAAATTAATTTAAAAAAAATACTTACAATTAATTGGCTGGGAGAGTAGGGAGAGAGGGAGAGGGTTAGTTTTTTAGAGAGAGAAAGAGATTTATAGCGAGAGAGGGGGAAGAGAGGAATGAGCGACGAAGGGGAAAAACTCGCGTCCCTTATATAGATTTTGTGATCGTCGTAAAATCGTCGTAACTTTACGACGGTTTTACGACGATTTGGTTGTACAACAGTCGGTCCACTGCATGACATGACACGTGTCGTGATGGGAGCATTTGACCGTTACGACGGTTTTACGATGATTAAACCCAAAACAACCGTAAAATCGTCGTAACGTCTAAACATTTATAACCTCGTACCTCGGATCAGGAGCCTATCCGGTGCAAACGTTACGACGGTTTTACGACAGTTTTGGGTTTAGTCGTCGTAAAACCGTCGTAAATTTATGATTATATTACGACGGTTTTACGATGTTTTTTAAAAAAGTGAGTAAACCCTAAATCTTATAAATGGGATATTGCATAAAGAACAATGCAAAGGTTATTGTATCCTAACATATAATAAAAGGTTGACAACTTTGCATGTATGATGGATTTATGACATGAGATAGTAAAAATTGAAATTCCGTAATCAAATATATAACCTTTCACTTAACATTTACGAAAACATGCATGAACTTGTAAAAATGTATGTTTTTTTTCAAATTTTTGATTTTGATCAGATTGATAGCATTTCATATAAAATAAGATAACCAATCAAAAATATTTGTGAAATACCTTACAACCAATAAGATATAAAAGATTCAAATTCTTGGATTTCAACATTACGACGATTTTACGACGAAATAGTGTACTCGTCGTAAAACCGTCGTAACTTTACGACGATATTACGATGGTTCGTCGTAAAGACGTCGTAATGTTGAAACCCTATTCATTCAGGGCTTAAAACCTAGACTTAGGGTTTAGGGTTTAGGAAAAACCGTCGTAAAATCGAATTTTAGAGTTTTTAAAAAAATCAAACAAACAAAGTTACAAATTACATAATAACAAACATTCACTAAATACAATGCATGAAACTCAATCAGATTCATCTTCCTCTATTAATTCATCACCATCACCGTCTTCTTCCGCCAAATCGTCATCATCGGCTTCAGCAAACTCATCATCACCTTCTTCTTCTGTATCATCGGGAAGATCTTCAACTTGCCTGTTCCGAGGGTCTATTAAGAAAATCTCCTCATCAACATCTGGTTCAGACAGATCTACGCAAGTGTCCTGTTGAAGTGGAACATCCTCAACCCCTACAATCTTGCCCCTCGGAGGCACTTTAACTACAGCTAACCATGAAATTCCTGTTGATCGAACTCGAGGGTATGGCAGAAACGTTACCTTTTCTGCTTGAGAAGCTAATATAAATGGCTCTAACCTGTTGTACCGTCGTGATTTGTTCACGTCAACAACTCCAAACTTGTTTAGACGTACCCCTCGTCCAACAGTTGGATCAAACCAATCACATTTGAAGAGAACAGTTTTCAGCCTTAACAATCCAGGATACTCTACTTCAATTATTTCTTGCACAACTCCATAAAAATCGATTTCACCCCTCACACAAACTCCATAGTTAGTTTTCGCCCGCTTTGCACCGTGACGGTATGTGTGAAAAACATAGCCCCGAGTGAAATACATTGAGGCTGTAGTTATTTTTGCCATCGGATAACTCATGGAACCATGTTGGAAATTCATCCGGATCATTCGGGTCCACCTAATAAGAAAAAAATTTCCACTTTTATTTCTTGATTTCGATATATAACAAATTAAAGTAGTCTTTTAATTAAAATTTTATACGTACTTGCCCTTTTAACCACTGAGCATAGTGTTGATCTTTACGATCATTGATTTCAGTTTCAGAAACCCCAGATATGCATTCTTTAACCTCATCAACAAATGTGCTGAGAAAAACAACAAATAGTTATTAATACTGACAACTCATATAAAGATATTATTAATTAAAAATGTACCTTTCATACGATGACAACTCTTCACAAATTAACAGGATATACGTATGTGCACTGTGATAATCTTTTTCATTGGACCACCAAACATCTTTTAGTTTTCCACTAAGACGTCCGATCGGCGAGAATATGTCAGGTACACCTTCAACGGCATATGTATGGCCAACGCCTCCATCATCATATCGACGAGTACCTCTTTTGCGTGTTCGTACTTTCAGTGCAAAATAGTATGAAGTGAAGTGTGAAGTCTCTTGCGTCAAGCTTCCCGCCACAATTGAGCCTTCCACTTTAGCTAGGTTTTTGGCTTTACCTTTAAGATGCTTCATGAAACGCTAGAACGGATACATCCACCTGTACTGAACGGGTCCACCGAGCTCTGCTTCGTGTGGGAGATGAACAGGAAGATGTTCCATAACATCAAAAAATGATGGTGGGAAGATCTTTTCCAAATTGCACAACAAGATTGGAATATTCAATGCCAGTTGTGATATTACATCAACTGATAATGTTCGTGTACTAAGATCCCGAAAAAAGCACCAATGCCTCAAATAGCTTCATGGACGTTTTTGGGCAAGAGTTCAGCAAATGCAAATGGAAATAATTGTTGCATAAAGACATGGCAGTCATGGCTTTTCATCCCAGGAAACTTTACCCCCTTCTCAACAGATTTGGAAAGATTAGAGACATACCCATCAGGAAATTTAACGTCAGAAGAAACCCATCTGAACAATGCTGACTTTTGATCTGCACTCAACCGAAATACAGGAACTGGTGCTTTCTCGTTTCTCAGTAGATGCAACTCACTTCTGTTGCATAAATCAGGCAAGTCCAATCTTGACTTACCATTGTCTTTTGTTCTTCCCGCTACGTTCATAACTGTATGCATGATGTTATCAAAAAAGTTTTTTTCAATGTGCATGACATCAAGATTGTGTCTGAGCAGATTATCTTTCCAATAAGGTAGTTGCCAAAAGATATTTTTCTTGTGCCAATTATGATGAACTCCATAACCTTCAGGCATATTTGCAGGAGTGTGCCAGTTTCCCCCACGAGTTACTGTTTCTTCTGCCCTCCAATGATCGATTTGCGCCTGTATATCAGCTCCTGTTAAATTAACGGGTGGAGGGACATGTACACTTTTGTTCTTCATAATAACCTCTTGTTCCTCCGATATGGATGGTTATCCGGTAAAAATCTCCGGTGACAATCAAACCAACAAGTTTTTCTACCATGTTTTAGCTGAAACGCATCAGTTCGATGAAGACAATAAGGACAAGATAGCATCCCATGTGTAGTCCATCCTGATAGCATACCATAAGCGGGGAAATCGCTTATTGTCCACATAAGCACAGCCCGCATAGTAAAATTTTTCCTCGTAGAACAGTCATATGTACGAACGCCAGTATACCATAACTGGTTCAACTCATGTATGAGTGGCTGAAGAAATACATCGAGAGCTCGCTTCGGATGATTTGGACCTGGAACCAAAATACTTAGGAAAAGAAATTCCCTTTGCATGCACAAATCTGGAGGAAGGTTATAAGGAGTTAGGATTACTGGCCATAATGAATATTGTCTACTAGACATACCAAATGGACTAAAACCATCAGTACACAGACCAAGATAGACATTCCGTTTGAACTTAGCAAAATCTGGGTATACCATATTAAAGTGTTTCCATGCCTTTGCATCTGATGGATGAACAACTTCTCCATCTACTTGTGTATGTTCCGCATGCCATCTCATTGATGCAGCTGTCCTTTCAGATTGATAAAGCCGTTTTAGCCTATCAGTTATAAGGAGATACCACATACGTTGGTACGGTATCCTTTTACGCTCACCAGTTTGCGGCCTGTATCTTGGTTTTTGGCAAAATCGACATTCCTCCAGCTGATCATCATCTTTCCAAAAAATCATATAATTGTCAACACATACATCTATCATCTCAGAAGGTAGACCAAGACTAAAAATCAACTTCTGAATTTCATAGTATGTTCCCGCTGCCAAGTTATCCTCCGATAGATACTCCTTCAGAAGATCAGCCCAATCATCCATGCAAACCTCAGCCAGGTTATGATCTGTTTTAATTGACATCATCCTAGCTGCCAACGATAATTTAGACAAGTCTTCTCTACATCCTTCGTAGATTGGCTGATTAGCATTGTCTAACAAATCATAAAATCGTTTGGCATCTACATTAGATTCCTCAACAGCATTACCCGTATGCGTTTCATGAAATGCATCAGTCACCATTTCGTGCATCCTATCATGATCTACACTTTGGTCATATTGATACTGATTAGGCTGATGACCATAATTCGATTCATCAATATCAACATGACTTTGATAATTACTACTACTACCAGCATTCCCATGAGTATTACTGCCATATCATTCTCCATGTAGATACCAAACAAAATATTGCGGCATAAACCCTCTATTTAATAAATGCGTCCACACGGTTTTGGTTAGTGTATACCTCGTATTCTTGCATTTCAAACAAGGACAAAACATCTTCCCACTATCTTTCGTTCTCTCCATATTTGTAGCCTGATACATAAATATTTCTAACCCGTTCTTGAACTCTTCTGTCAACGCCCCATCTGAATCTTTACGCATATACATCCAACTTCTTAGCTCGTATATAGACATCTTGAAAATAAACTCAAAATACTATCTCTTTTTATTGATTAGACAATAAAGGAGGTAGTCTCTTGTGTCACGTCTAGCCACGTGAATGGAGTAAATTAACCTTATAATATTATTAATTACTTCTTTTTTTTCAAAATAATATAACTCTTAATTCGGGTTTCCAGCAATGGACAACCCAATATATAAGGATTTACAACACTATACTAAAATTTAAGAGACCTACAATGGGTCTCCAAGATGAAGATGCTCTTATGTTTGAATGATGATGTGTTGTGATTGAATGAAGGAATGAAGATCTATTTATAGGAAAATTTCGGGCTTTACAACGCTTTTACGACGACTTTTTACGACGGTTTTACATTCAACAATAATATTACGACGAGTTTACGACGATTTTGCGATAAAATCTTTCATCTACAATTGTTAGGTAAACATGTTTTAAATGTTTTTCACCTAACTTCTTTTTCGACGTAAAATCGTCGTAATATGTACATTGAAATGAAGTCGTCGTATATTCGTCGTAATTTTGCATCGAATTTACGACGATTTTACATTTACTAGCAAATCTCTCGTTATCGATGTATAATCGTCGTAAGTCGTCGTAAATTGTACGTCGAGTTTACGACGATTTTTTTATACGACGGTTTTACGACGGTTTTAAAATTAGACGTAAGATCGTCGTAAAATCGTCGTAAAATGTTGTAATTTTGCGACGATTTGAAAACCGTCGTAATGGACCGTTGGAAAATGATTGTTTTCTTGTAGTGATAGTAATAACAGTCTTGTAATTACGTTTTACCAACAAAGAATAAAAGATTAATATTGATACGCTAAGTTAGTCTAATAATTTTGAAAGATATGACACAATCTGGTAAAAAATGCACATTTTAAGATTATTGTAACTATTCACCCTTATTGTAATCACATAAGTAATTAATTCACATACACCATCATTTTAAATCTTATGGTTCTATGTACGTGATTTTACTCACATATATAACTTACAGTCTGTTTTGTTTTGTTGAACCTACCTTACAGTCTGTTACAGACTAGAAATCTTTATCGTAATAGAGGAAAGTTACTATTGATATGTGTCAATATAATAATCTCTGTGTGAAGACACATTTCTTCCTTTTTGACCGAGTCATAATACCTTGCTTTCTTTTTTCTGTTCCTTTTCTTTTTGTGTTTCGAACAAGGTCTTATTTCTGGAGAGCCTCCTATACTCCTGCAGCCACAATCATAAAGTTCAACGACAAGCAAGTCCACAATTGCTTACTGATATGAACTTTCAAAGATTGTCACATACTTGATCCAGTAGAGGTTGATAGTTCTTGACTTTAGATCGATTCGATGTGAAAGATGCTAAGACGTAAGACAAGTCTCAAAAATCCTTAGGGCCAATTGCAAAGAAAAGAATAAAACAAGGGGGTGGAAACAAAAGAAAAGAGAGATCGCGGCAATGGATGTTAAGGTGTGAGAAAGAATGTTTCCCAAAAATCCCTAAACCCCAATTACTACTACGATAAACCCCAATCGTTTGTAAGTGAAGACTGCATCAAACTCAGGGAAAAGAGTTTGATAAACCGTAGTTCTAATGGCTAACCACCAAGAAATCGATAAAGTTCTGAAAGAACAAAAGAGAGAAACTCGAAAATATTTGATTAAAATATGTGTCCGCAAAAATGACAAGTACAACGAGTTTATATAGAAGCATAGGCAGGCCATCGGTCATGCTTATGAAATGATAAAAACAATAAATAAAGTAAAAAAAAACAATAAAAGAGGTTGAAAAACTATTCGGCTGCCTTTGGATATCTCTTCACATACTCGGCCGAACTTGACTCTTGAACTCCCGACCCATGAATCAAGCACAGACAAAACCACGGTCATAAGTATGGTACGGCCTTTAACCTTGTTAGAACCCCACCCGGTAAACCCATCGAGACAAACCCGGGTGTAAGGAAAAAGAGTATTAAAGAACCATACCTGACTGAATTAGTAAGTACTTTGGTACGTACGTACGGTCTTGGGGCAGGCTGTTGGTTCCTTTCCTTGGTTCAATCCTTGGTTCCTCAGCTCGATAAGCAGCTTCCGAACGGCCCCCACAAGCTTCCTGGTACGTGACCGGCTCATTGGGCTGTCTGGTATGATCAGAGCCGTATCTGGAACCTCTTTTTGACCTGCGGTTCATGTTCCTCGACCCGCAGTTCAAGCTCTTTGACCCGCGGTTCCTGTTCTCGGTCATGATCTCGGTCTATGATCATATCATCCCCCCCCCCTCTTGAAAAGGACTTGTCCTCAAGTCTAGTCCATTTGGGAGAAAAGAAATAATATCAGCAATATTAAAACTAGAACTGACTGAGTACTTACTTTGGAGGTCGATTTTGTAGGCATTGTCATTGATCCGTTCCAGCTCAGTAAATGGTCCGTCCACCCTCGGCAATAGCTTGGACTTCTTTTCTTCTGGGAATCGGTCTTTTCGGAGGTAGATCCACACTAGATCGCCAGGTTCGAACACCTTTTTTCTGTGGCCTTTGTTTGCGTGCTTCCGGAATTATTCTGTCTTTTTTCAATGTTTTGCTTAGCCTTTTCATGCATCTGTTTCACCAGCTCTGCTTTCTTTTTCCTATTCATGCTCACACGTTCACACAAAGATAATGGGGTTAGATCCAAAGGTGTAAGAGGATTAAGCCATAAACAAGTTGAAAAGGTTAAAAAAAGTAGTAGAATGCACAACATGGTTATAAGTAAATTCTACATGAGGCAAGCAATCATCAGAAGTTCGAAGGTTCTTTTTAATGACCGATCTTAAGAGAACTGACAAAGTTCTGTTCACAATTTTGTTATGACCGTCGGTTTGTGGGTGACATGTGGTAGAGAAACACAATTTAGTTCCTAGCTTAGCCCAAATAGTTTCCCAAATATAGCTAAAAAATTTGGTATCTCTATTCAAAACAATAGTCCTAGGGACCCCATGCAAACAAATTATCTCCCTAAAGAACAAGTTGGCCACATTTGAAGCATCATCGGTTTTGTGACACAGGATAAAGTGAGCCTTTTTGGAAAATCTATCAACGACTACAAAAACCGAATCTCTACCTCGTCTGGTCCTAGGCAGACCTAAGACAAACTCCATTGATATATCAGTCCAAGGTTCACTCAGGATCGGCAAAGGAGTATACATACCTGGACCTTGGCTTCTAGACTTGGCCATCTTACACACGGTACATCGGCCACAGATCCGCTCAACGTCACGTTTCATGTGCAGCCAGAAATGGTCTTGGACCACACTCAAGGTTTTAGCCACTCTAAAATGACCCATCAAGCCTCCGCCATGAGCCTTCCTGACAAGCATATCTTGCAAGGACAGGTTAGGTATGCATAATCGTCTATCGTAAAACAAGTACCCATCGCTTTGGAAATATTTGCCAAAGGAAAATTTTAAACTAGCTCGGTAAGCTTCCTGGAAATCTGGATCGGTTGTGTAAGCCTCCTTAATCAGCTCAAATCCGACGATCTTGGCGTCTAAGGTCGAGATCAAGCCATAGCGTCAGGACAAGGCGTCGGCCACCACGTTTTCTTTTCCTTGCTTGTACTGAATCATGTACGGGAAGGTCTCAATAAATTTGATCCATCTAGCATGCCGTTTTTTCAGTTTCTGCTGCCCTTTGAGATGCTTCAGCGATTGGTGGTCTGTATAGATCACAAACTCCTTAGACCAAAGGTAATGCTGCCATGTTTTTAAGGTCCGAACCAGTGCGTACAACTACTTGTCATAGGTCGGGTAATTCAAGGTTGCGCCTCCAAGTTTTTCGCTGAAGTAGGCTATGGGACGTTTTTCCTGCATAAGAACGGCTCCGATCCCCACACCTGATGCATCACACTCGATCTCAAACGTTTTAAGAAAGTTAGGCAAGAAAAGAAGGGGTGCATGAGTTAGCCTGTGTTTGAGAGCCTAGAACACGTCCTCCTGAGCTTGTTCCCACTTGAACATGACATCCTTCTTGATGATCTCAGTCAACGGTGCAGTGATGGTGCTGAAGTCGCAGACAAATCGTCGGTAAAACCCTGCAAGACCGTGAAAACTACGGACTTCCCCAACTGTCTTTGGACTTGGCCAATCCTGGATGGCCTTTATCTTTTCCTCGTCCACCTATATACCCTGTGAACTGACAACAAAACCTAGGAAGACCACGTTATCTGTACAAAATGAACACTTTTTAAAGTTGCCAAACAAACATTCCTTCATATGTATCTCTAGCACCTTTTTCAAATGTCCCACATGTTCATCTAAGTTCTTGCTATAAATAAGGATGTCATCGAAGTAAACAACTACAAAGACACCTATGTAAGCCCTAAGAACATGGTTCATCAATTGCATGAAACTAAGCCTAACCCAAATCACTCTGCCATCATTACTCTTCTTCCTAACCTCATCTCCATCAACAGGCATCTCGTACCTACAAACAGGACAATGATATCCCGACAAATTTTAATCTCGGGGAACCGGCCGAAACGAATTCTATTAGGTACTAGGCGTGTTAATAAGGCCGAAAGGCATGACCAACCATTCATACGAACCGTGTTTTGTTTTAAAGGCGGTCTTCCACTAATCACCTTCTTTCATTCTTATCTGGTGATACCCACTTTTTAAATCTACTTTGGAAAAGACACTAGACCCATGGAGCTCATCTAACATGTCGTCTAGACGTGGAATAGGGTGGTGATACTTTACCGTGAAGTTGTTGATCGCTCGACAGTCCACACACATCCTCCATGATCCGTCCTTCTTGGGTACAGCACATGGGCTCATGTTGTCCCTAATGTATCCCTTCTCCATTAACTCATCCACTTGGCGTTGTAGTTCCTTAGTCTCCACCGGATTGGTTCGGTAAGCAGGTCGGTTTGGAAGAGACACCCCAGGTACGAAGTCAATCTGGTGCTTAATCCCTCGGATTGGCGGTAGGCTTCATGGGTTGTCTTCCGGAAAGACATCAGCATATTCTTGAAAAACAAAAGAGATATTGCTCGGAAGATCCGGCACATGGTTAGTGATGGTGTTGGTGTGTCAACTGCGTGAGGGAACAAGTTTTACCCTTAACAAAACAAATGAAAGCCGCAAGTGCACAGCTAATCAGTTGCAGTATTTAGGGATCGAATCCACAGAGATTTGTGTGCCTAGTATTCTTCTACGGTTTTTAAGTTTATGTCTAGACTAAATTGGTTTTAAAGGTTGGTTGTTTTTCTTGCGAATTAAACTAAAACAAAAGAAAGAAAATAAATCTATCCTAAAAAGCAGGTAAGAAAATTGAATGGAATGCAATTAGAATAGGCAAATATCGAATGAAAGACTAATAAGGCAAGTAAGATATCGCATGAAAAGTAAATAAAGCAAGTAAATAATGAACTACGGAAATTGAAATGCAGGTCTAAGAAAGCAAGTAAAAATCGATGGAATTGTAAACTATGGCTAAAAACGCTGAGCTTTTGGGAACTCTAAGGGATCATAATCGGTTTTAACACTAGGGTAAATAGATTGGGATTGACGGATATCGATATATGGGTTCTAGAGCTAGAGTACGGCGGTATGACTACGTCACTGTCGTGATCATAACCAACTGTTTCTCGCAACCCTGACCAGTAGGTTTCCACTCTGGCCCTAGAAGGGAGAGAACGCAAGAGCTGCACAAGACTCGTCAATACTCACGATCTTGCCGCAGGTAGGTTTCCACTCCTACAGAAAAATCGCCTGTTTCATTCTAGGGCTGATATTTAATGAAAACTTTCACAACACTAACTATCTAGATCAGATACTAGGTGATCAATCAAGCATACATGCAATAAGAACAAGAATAAACAGAGAACAGGTCGAAATCCCAGATCTATAAACCTAGATGTCTTAATCGATTATGAGAGCCCCTTTCGGGAACCCTAAGCCCAACTCGAGATCTACTCAGACATGGCTGAGTTCGACATCATCATTGGTTTTAATAAAAGTAATGAAAAACAGTAAAGAAAAGAGATAAAGAAAACTTCTCTATTGAAGAACTCGGACTTGAACAATCTTCTACAAAAATCTCATAAAAACGGCTAAAGGAAAAGGGTTTCTGTAAAGTATGAAGGGTTCTCCCTAAAACCGACCTAAATGACATGTATTTATAGTCTCCAATACTCCGTGGTCTCTAGGGTTCCGGAATTGAGGCTGAGAATGACTTTGGGCTTCAGATACATGGGCTTTAATTCGGAGATTGATTGCCGCGGTCGGAAGTGTTGTGACCGCGGCAATTGGCTTGTTGGCCGCGGTCGGGAAGCTTCTGCAAATAGCTTGTTTCCCACGGTCGGGTGAGTTGCTGACCGACTTCGAATGGCTCCGGGGCTAATGAAATATCTTGAGATCCAACCGTTGGAATGTCTCCAAACCAAGTGCATTTGAAAGCTGGTTGATTCTTCTATAAGTTGTCCAATTTTGAGGGTGATCAGACGGTGAGAAGGTCTTCGTCTCTCCATGAGAGTTCTGACAGTCTGCATTTATCCAAAAGAGTCTTTTTGTTCCATTTTGTGTCTTTTTATCCCAAATTACCTGAAAAGTCTTTTAAAATCCGGAAACATAGAAATCCTTTGAAAACCTTTGAAAATGGAGTAAAAACACCCGTAAAATATATTAAAATGATCCGTAAAAATGGTCAAAATCCGGTGTTATCAGTTAGGAGAGATAGCCAAGGTATTTCTTAACATTAGCAAGATAAAGGGTCATCTGGTGAACATTGCGTGTTTAATCTCACTCGGCCTCACAAAAGAAATTTCATTCCTCACGGATGTGCTCACCAAGCCTATTTCTGAGGTTTTTCTCAAACTCTCACTCTCGTTTTTTATAGGTAAAGTGTTTAGAGGGTCGCTCAGAATGTTCTTACCTTTCCTACTTTTCTCAAGTTCAATCTTGTCTAAATACACCTCGTGAGGTGACAAGGGCGCCAAGGTCACCTTCCGGCCATTGTGTTCAAACGATTGTTTATTGGTAATGCCGCCATGGATCACCTTTCGGTCGTATTGCCATAGTCTTCCTAACAAGATGTGTCCTGCCTCCATCGGTAAAACGTCGCATAAAACTTCGTCCTCGAACCGACCTATAGCAAATGGCACCATCACCTGTTTGGTCACCTTGAGTTGCCTTTGGTTGTCAGGCCACCTTAGGCTATACGGCTGCGGATGCTTCTTGGTCTCCAAACCAAGATTCTCCACCATGGTTTGAATCACAACGTTCGTGCAGCTCCCACCATCTATTACAAGGCTGCAGACCTTACCAAAAACTTTACATCGCGTGTGGAAGAGATTTTCTCTCTGATCCTCCTTTCGGACCAACTCCTGAGACACAAGTACCCTCCGGGCTACTAGAAGTTCCCCCTCTGTGGCGTGCTCCTCCTCGGCATCTCCATCGAACACTGGACCTGTATCCTCCTCGTCTTCGGTAATAATCTCACTGGAATCTAAAAGTAACATAGCTCTCTGATTTGGGCATTTGTTAGCGTAGTGCCCCTTGCCCCTACACTTGAAACATTCGATATCCCTGTTCCCTGCCGATGTAGCCTCGGTCTTACCCTTTGGTCGGCCGCTGACGAACTCGGCTTGTAGTCGGGGTTAGATTTCGGATCAGTCCGGGATGAATAGTTGGATCAATCGTTAGACCGGGAACTGGTACAAAATCGGGCTGAGCTCTTTCGCTTCAATTGTTGCTCTACCAGTACGGTAATTCTCGGCTTAATCCCTTCAAATGTGGCTTTTTGGTACATCTCGGCTAAATTGCGGTAATTCTCCAACTCTATTCGATCATGCACATCATGGTTCATCCCACTCAAGAACCATGCCATCCTCGCGTCCTCTGGTTCATCTACGTTGGCCTTAAGCATGAGCCGCTCTATTTCTTGGTAGTAGTCTTCTATGTTTTTGGTCCCCTGGACCAATCTCCAGAGCTTAGTATTTAGCTCGCGTTGGCAATGGCTCGGAATGAACCGTCATCTCATGAACGCTGACATCCGTCCCAAGTTTCAACAGGTCAGTCCCCGTTGCGTCTCCGGTTAATGACAATCTGGTTCCACCAGTCCACGGCATAACCATGGAACTCTGTTGTCGCCAGGTCCATCTTCTTCCTCTCCGTAAGGTTCTGGAATCCAAAAGCTTAACTGTGTCAGTTTAGCGTTCATGGTATTCTTAGGATTGACCCACCAGATATGGTTTCCGTCACGTTCTGTGTAGTATGAATATTCGTCTCCGGTATGGTCAGAAGACATACAGGTACCTCGCAAAAATAGCAAACACGTTAGTAAACAACTCACAGTATTTCTCCCGGTGTTTCTTTCAGCCTTCTTAATATTCTCACACATACACTAGAGCCTCTTCTCGGTTCTGAAAAACCTAAATCAAAACTCGATTTAAGCCTTCAACCAAACAGATTATCAAGCGATTTGAGGAATAGAAAGAGATCAGATAGATAGAAAAGAATTTTGATTTTCAACAGATTTTTTTTTTTTTGAATCGATCAGATCTTCTTTTTTTAATAAAAGAAAGAATAAGAAAATGTGGAATTTAAAGAGACAAAATGGATAGATACTACCGAGATTTCAAGTGTGTAGCTCTGATACCATTTGATATGAACTCCCAAAGATTGCCACATACTTGATCCGGTGGAGGTTGATAGTCCTTGACTTTAGATCGATCCGATGTGAATGATGCTAAGGCATGAGACAAGTCCCCAAAATCCTTACGCCCAATCGCAAAGAAAAGAATAAAACAAGGGGGTGGAAACAAAAGAAAAGAGAGATCGCGGTAATGGATGTTAAGGCGTGAGAAAGAATGTTTCCCAAAAATCCCTAAACCCCAATTACTACTATGATAAACCCCAATCAATTGTAAGTGAAGGCTGCATCAAACTCGGTGAAAAGAGTTTGATAAACCGTAGTGATATAATGGCTAACCACCAAGAAATCGATAAAGTTCTGAAAGAACAAAAGAGAAAAACTCAAAAATATTTGATAAAAAGATGTGTCCGCAAAAATGACAAGTACAACGATATTATATAGAAGCATAGGCAGACCATCGATTATGTTTAGGAAATGATAAAAACAATAAATAAAGTAAAAAAAACAATAAAAGAGTTTGAAAAACTATTCGGCTGCCTTTGAATGTCTCTTCGCATACTCGACCGAACTTGACTCTTGAACTCCTGATCCACGAACCAAGCACAGACTGAACCACGGTCGTAAGGATGGTACGGCCTTTAACCTCGTTAAAATCTCATCCGGTAAACTCATTGGGACAAACCCGGGTATAAGGAAAAAGAGTATTAAGGAACCATACATGACCGAATTAGTAAGTACTTTGGTATGTAGTACGGTCTTGGGGCAGACTGCTGGTTCTGTTCCTTGGTTCCTCAGCTCGGTAAGCAGCTTCTGGATGGCCCCCGCAAGCTTTCTGGTACGTGACCGGGTCATTGGGCCGTCTGGTACGATCAGGACTGTATCTGGAACCTCTTCTTCGACCCAAGGTTCATGTTCCTCGACCCACGGTTCAAACTCTTAGACCCGTGGTTCCTGTTCTCGGTCCATGATCATATCACCTACTCTCGATATGATCATGTGGTGATACAAAATTTGATTCGAAGCAAGGGTTGAAATTTTGTAAATCTTTATAATTAATAGATCTGATATAATGCATTAGTTGTAAAAAAGTCTTTTTCTTTGATAAATTTTAAATTTAATTAAAAAAAAGTCTTATTGTAAAAAGTACTGACTTGAGCAACATACATTTATATTATTGTGTCTTACTAGGTTTTACTTAGTTTTATACTATTATGTTTTTGGATAATTCATATTTATGTTACCAAATAAATATTTTGATTTGATTTATTTATTTTTAATTTCTAAAACTTAATAAAATAATATATTTGAATTTTATCTTTAAAAATAATTCTGAGAAATTCAAAATTTAACTCAGTTTAAATTTTTTAGATATGATTAGATTAATTATCAAAATTACAAAAATCAGTTGTTTTTTTTTAACGTCTATTTTATTAAATTAAACTTACATAGTCTGAATGTAAAACATCAGATATTACATGTGGAATATAATGATAAGAAATATAATTGGTATTAACTGGTAAAGCTGCCTTCCCAAGTGTATCTGCTGTTTGATTATTTTCCCGGTTTGTCCAAACAAATTCTGTGTTTTCAAACTTTTCTTTCCACTTCCAGATTTCTCTGATCCAGTTGTGACTTCCAAAGTTGAGGGCTTCTTTGTTGATCAGGTTTACCAGGTTTCTGCAATCTCCTTCAAAAATGATTTTCCTATAACCTCTAGACCAACAGTATTGCATAGCCATCAGTAATGCTTGGGATTCACTCTCTAGTGGCGTTTGTGCTGCATTGCTTTCTGCTTGACCTGCTCCTTTGAAAACTCCATTTTCATCTCTTAGAATCCATCCCGCCTTCGCATAATTTCTCTTCTTGATGTACGATCCATCATAGTTGCATTTTAGCCATCCTTCTTTTGGTCGAAGCCATCGATGATGTCTTGCAATCGCAATTGGATTTTGATGAGAGTCTGGCTGATTATATCTATCAATGAGCTGGTGGACATCTAACCATTCTTTTGCATCACTTTCCGCTAATTTCAGTGTTGTCAACCAAGGGATTTGTTTACGTTGAAATAAAAGTGTATTGCGGCTCTTCCAGATACGCCAAAATATCCACAAGGCATATTGATGTACTCTGTGTGGCAGTAATGTACTCCTCCTAAGTATAGCTTCCAGCTTAGCCTCAACATTTAATCCCATATTGATGACATTTGGGTTTGAAAAACCTGAAGCTCTCCATATTTGTTGGGCATAAGTGCATTCAAAGAAAAGGTGATTGGTTGTTTCTTCTGAAAGAAGGCACCGTGGACAAAGAGCATTTCTTGTCACATGTCTCGTTTTGAGATTTTTTCCGGTTGGGATTGCACTTGAGACCACTCTCCACAAGATGTGCTTTATCTTTGGGGCGATTTTGAGCTTCCAGATTAGTTGCTTCAGATTAGCATTACCAGAAGGGGGATGAAGTAGCCTTTGATGGGTATGAGCTGCCAACCAGTAACCAGACTTAACTGTGTAGAGACCAGTTTTATTGTAGTGCCAACCTAATAAATCTTTTTCTGATCTTGAGTTTACCCGTAAAGACAGAATAATCTCTGCATCCTCTTCCACAACTAGTCTTCGTATTTCTCTTTCATTCCACCCTGACTGTTCAGCAAACAGATCTTTCACTAGACATATATTGACATTCTCCTCTATCAGTCTTGGAGGTCGTGGAGGATCTAAAGGTAACCATAGGGCACACCAAAAGCTAACTGCAGTTCCATCCCCAATGATAAATCTCATTCCTTTCCTCAATAAATCCCTTCCTTGGAGAATTGATTTCCATATATATGAACTTTTCCTGCATTCTCCAGCAATGAGGATGTTCGTGTCTTTAAAATATCTGCTTTTCATTATTCTGGCCATAAGACAATTTGGATTTTGTAGTACCATGCTTGTTTCCCGAGTAAAGCAAGGTTGAATTGCTTTATATCCCTGAAGCCTAACCCTCCTTCTTTTTTTGGTAAACCCATTCGTTCCCAACTATACCAGTGCATTCCGCTTCTTTCATGACCATTTCCCCACCAAAATCTTGCAAGAATCCTGTTTATGTCATTGCAGAGGCCCTTAGGGAGCTTGAAAACATTCATTGCATAGACTGGCATTGATGTAGCTACAGATTTCAATAGGACCTCCTTCCCTCCTTGTGAAAGGAACTGCTTGTTCCAACCTTGAGTTCTTTCATTGACCTTTTCTAATAGATATTGGAACATTTCTGCCTTCTTCTTCCCAAATTGCTCAGGCATACCCAAATACTTCCCTCCTCCACCATCATTGTGGATCCCCAATATTCTTCTCATTTGTGTTTTAGTTCGATCCTGTACTCTGCTGCCGAACATTATTGCTGACTTTCTCAGATTTACAGCTTGACCCGAAACCTTTTCATAGAGATTCAAAACCTTTTTAATTGCTCTTCCAGACTGTGGATTAGCAAGTGAGAAAAATAATGAATCATCTGCAAAAAGAAGGTGATTCACAGCTGGACTTTGGGTACTGACTTTAATCCCTTGAATCTTCCTAGTGTTTGCTGCTTGAGTCATCAGATGAGAGAGTATTTCTGCATAGAGAATAAAGAGATAAGGGGATAAAGGATCCCCTTGTCTTAGACCTCTTTGTGGCTGTATAAATCCCCTCGGTGAACCATTAATCTGAACTGAAAAGCTCACAGATTTGACACAAGTCATGATCCAATGTATCCATTTACCATCAAACCCAAATCTTCTCATAGTTTCTTCCAAAAAACCCCACTCTAGACGGTCATATGCTTTCGTCATATCTGTAAGTGCCATATAAGACTTTGACTGTCTTCTTCTGACCTTTAATGCATGGAATACCTCATGAGCTATTATCACATTATCCGTGATCATTCTTCCTGGAATGAAAGCAGCTTGATTTCCTGAGACGAGAGCTGATAGATGTTGTTTAAGCCGATTCACCAGGATTTTGGAAATGATTTTATAGTTAACATTACACAACGCAATTGGACGAAAGTCTGCCATCGTTGTTGGTGTTGTTGTTTTGGGTATTAGACACAGGTTTGTGTGGTTGTGCCTTTGATCCATTCTGCCCTCCTCAAAGAAAGCTTTCACTTCCAATTATAATGCCGGTGATATTTCATTCCAAAAGCTTAGATAAAAAGATCCAGAGAAACCATCAGGTCCTGGGGTTTTCTGTGCTCCAATAGAAAAAACGGCTTTCCTGATCTCCTCAAGTGATACTTCTCTTATAAGATCATTGTTCATATCTCTTGTGACTCTGCTTTCAAAGTTGACAAAGACCTCATCTATAGCATTCTGCGAATTCTCCTGTGTACTGAATAGCTCCGTGAAGTATCTCTCTGCAGTTGCTGCAATGTTATCATCCCCTCTTTGAATAATACCTTGTGAGTCTTGTATTGACAGAATTCTGTTCTTAACTCTCCGCGTCTTGGTCACTTGATGGTAGAATCTTGTGTTTCTGTTCCCCACTTGTAACCATTTATTTCGACTCTTCCTTTTCCAGTAGATTTCCTCGTCAACATAAGCTTTGTTCAACTGGGCTTTGAGGTTGTCTCGTTCAGACTGTGGAACATTAGGTGATGAAGCTGCTTTGTCCAACTTATAACGGAGAATATCTATCTTTTCTTTTGCATTTGATTTATGTCTCTGCTTCCACCGAGAAATCTGGCGATGAACCTTAACTATTCGGTCCAACAAAGTAGCATTTTGTGATGACACACTATTCCATTCTCGAGATACCATTTGTTGAAAGTCTTCATCTGATGTCATTCTATCATCGAACATGAATTGTCCTCTTCTATGTTGTTATTATTTTTATAAAAATAGCAAATAGGATATTAATTTATGATATATTAAAATATTAAATTTAAATAATATTCTCATAAGAATAAAAATGATAAAAAATATATTTTTATATTTTTTTATATAATCAATTAGTTTAAAAGTTTAAATATTTAGAATTAAAAAATATTTATATTATATGGTAATATGAATATACGGGATAGAATTATGTTTTTATATTCATGGTCTTTTCAGATTAATCGAATGGACGAGTTAAAATCTTTACTATTAAAATGAAACACTTTTTCTGTCCAAACAGAATTTCATTAGTAATCTACTTTTCTGTTTTTGGATAACTACTATTTCTGTTGTCAAAGAAAAATTTTAATTTTATTTATTTGTTTTATTTATTTTTAAAAATTAATAAAACAATATATTTTGAATTTTATCTTTCAAATTAATTCTGAAATTTTTGAAAATTGAATTCAGTTAGTTTAGATTTTCTTAAATATAGTTAAGATTAATTATTAAATTACAAAATCAGTTGTTATTATTTTTATAAAAATAATAAAATATGATATAAATTTATTTTCTATTTCCAAATTTAAATATGATTCTCATAATGATAAAGATGATAACCGATATATTATTATATATTTTTTTCATAATCAATCATTTTAAAAATTAAAATAATTAAAATTAGAAAAATATATATTATATGGTAATATGAACGGATGAGGTAAAATTTTGTTTTTATATTCATAATCTTTTTTAGATTAATTGAATGGGCGGATTTAAATTATATTTTTATAATCGTGGTCAAATTTATTAGAAAAAATCAAATTTAAAAATAAAATTTATCTAAATACAAAAATAAATTTATATTTATAAAAAACAAAAATTACATCATAAAAAAAATTGAAAAAAAAAATAAAAAATTTCCCGTGCAGACGCAGAGAGTAAAATCTAGTAATCTTTAAAAACCCCTTACAAGATTTTCATGTGTCTCATTTTTATTTGTAATACTTCAACTCTCCCGTATATAAAACAACTGTTTTTACTTGTTTTCAAGCAAAATGCATGCAAATCTAACACGTTTGAAACCTTTTCATGCATAATCATAGTTTCTAACCTTTTTAACGGAATTTGTTTTCCCAAAAATTACAAATTGGAAACAAAAATTATCTATACAAGTTCCTCTAGCTATTTCGAGATTAGAGAAACGAAATATACGATACTAGCTCTATAGAAAACATAAATTATCTTATGTATACACAGAAAAGCATCAAACCTGAGTTTCCAAAAAATAATATATGTATAGTCCATCCAGTACATGTCATAAGACAACCTTCTCTTACTAAACCAAAACGAGATTATCGTCCATTGACTGAAAACGCAAGTAAACCACTGGAAATTTATAAATGCATCTTTGTTCTCAAGGATTGAATCCAAACGTTTACAAAATAAAACCGAGTTGAAAATAAGAATAAATACCAAAGCTCCAAAAAGTAAATTTATTAACTTAAAAGAATTAACATAAATCATGAATAATTTCAAACAAAAAAATTACAAATAATAAATAAATTCCCAAAGTCCATACACTAAACCAGAAAGTCTTTTTATGCATTTCTTCGAAATCGCTTGAAAAACAAATGACATAGGTGAATAATTGAAATTATGAGGATAGATCCAAGGATCCCCGATTTCACACCGCAAACGACTCAACACCACGGCAAGTCTTAAATTTTTATTTGTACTACTACCGTTTGACCACCATAAATACCACTCGAAGAAGAGGCAAATTTCGTGGTTAGAGAATACGCAATTTGGCACCAAAATTGAATATAAAAGTCTGGCAATAAGGGTCAATGCCTTGTACCATACCGTTGACCTTTTGACCTAATTTTCTCCTCTCAAAATTATAGCTTCACTATTTTGACTCTTTGACGTACCCTACTCGAGCACAAGATTGAAATAACAAAATCCATAAGCCTAAAAGAATTCAGTCTAAAGACAAATCAAACTGCATAACTTTTTCTAGAAGAAATATTCACACTGTAAGAGAACAAATGGTTGAATATCATCTTTGTAACACAACACAACTTACTATCTTTACTTCTCACTTCTGTAATCTTTGTATTCATTTCATGTTTACTCTTTACATCTCTTTCTTTTTTTTCCCCCACTTAACCTCTCTCCTTGTTGCAAAAATCTCCACTTCAAATAGATCCCCCATACAAACAACTAAGGTGCCAGGATCTAGAGAAGGATAAAGCCAAAACCAGGGGAGACACTGTGTTTATACATGCGTCCTTAATCTTTAGTTTACGGGATGCGGCTCACTCGGGATCTGAATCTTTGCTTCCATTCCTACACCAGTCTTGATCTCAGAGGAGAATTTGGCGCTTGAGCCCTGTAACTAGATGGTTCCATCATTGTGTCTTTCTTGAATCTAAAAGGGCTTGCAGCAAACTCCGCTAGGTTGTACCCACTGTCTTGCACAGGAAATGCGTAAGACGGGTGAGGAGGTGACAGGAAACAACTCTTGTATGCCGGCCCAAGTTGGCGTAAAGGGCTTGAACATGGAGATACTGGTAACGATGTGATAGCTCTTACGTTTTCTCTACTGCAAGCATGAGAGACGGATTTAGTACGAAACAACCAAGCATCATACAGACTAAGGCACAAACCCTTTTTTACCTCGGGCTCTTTATAGTATGAAAGACGGGATGTCTTCCTGAATAGGGTGGTTCCCTTGTAGGCTGTTCGAGAGGAAACTCAAGTTTAGATTATTAATAGGAAATCAAAGTACTCCAGCTCAACATATGCATAATACATATACCTGAATGCAGCTTCCATCATAGAAACGTGGGGACGCATCTTTGGGCATGCTAGTATTAGCCACTCTTGTTGATGGCCCACGTAGAAAAGGGTGTTCTAAAAGCTGAGAAGCTGTAGGGCGTACTGTCGGATTTCGCTGCAGACAAAGCCTTATAAAATTCTTCGCATCATTTGAAAGGTGATCAGGTATTTCTGGCATGTCTTTGCTGTTCCCGATTTTGAAAATCGCAGCAACCTGGTAAAAATAACGCAAGAGACAACTTGGGTTTTAGAGAAAATTTTAGAATAATAACAAGAAGAGTGCACAAAAGATTATGGCCAGTCTTCAGGATCATATACCCCTTCAAACTGGCTCCAAGGTGGCTTTGCCGTTGCCATTTCAAGAATAGTACAACCCAAACTCCACACATCGACTGCAAGAGTGTAGCCATTTTTGTGCATCACAACCTGAGAGAAAACGAAAGCATTATGTGATTTTCTATCAGCTGCAAGAACATAATGTCCTTCCTAGCATGTATCACTTGCCTAAGCGTCTCCAGGAAAGAGAAAAAAATAAAGAAAACGGGATTTACCTCGGGTGCCATCCAATAAGGACTCCCAGTGAAAGAAAGCATAGTAGAATAGGCTGTTACCTGTTGCAGAAAGAAATGGCTATTACAGTTTCTGCAAGTATAATTTACAGGAAATGCATAATATCAAGGAGATACAATAATTGACATCTTATGTTGCCTTTTGAAGACGTTCTAGGGTAATAGAACACTTATTCATATTAAGTGATGACGTACATCGATATACTTACATGTTTGGCCATGCCAAAGTCTGCCAACTTGATTTCCCCATCCGGATCCACTAATATATTTGCTCCTTTGATGTCCCTGTTGGATTAACATAAATCTTTATTAAATTTTCAAGAGGAGACAAATGGAGTTGCATTCAAGCTTTATAATGTAGTTTCAGATATCACAGCCAAACTACCTATGCACTGTATTTCGTCCATGTAAATAGGCAAGCCCCGCGAGAATCTGCCGCGTGTAGTTTTGGATAACAGGTTCAGTGAAAGGACCATACTCCGTGAGTAGTTTATGGATTGAGCCACCTGACACATACTCCAAGTAGACGGACAAGGTTTCTTCACTCTACAACCATAACAAATATCCAGACACATGGCCAGAGAGGCTTCAATATGGTTTCCTTATAACAATATTACACTGCCCAAACTCAACAAGCATTTATGATCTCTTCTTTTCCTGAAGCTCACAGATATTGACACATACCAATTCACTTCCGTAATACTGAACAATATTTGGATGACAAAGCTGGCTCAGCACATTTATCTCCTGTAAATCAAATAGCCTGGTTAGAGGTGTGACAAATACTAGAGTGATCGATATCGTTTTAAGTAAGAGCTGAAAGGAATCAGGTCTTGACATTTACAAACGAGAAGGCGATCTAGATAAACCTGATTTAGTTGCTTCAGACATTCTTTTGAGTTTTTGTCGTCTGAAATGACCTTGACCTCTTTAATAGCACAAATTTTTCCTTTTTCACTGTAAGATTAATGAAAAAATTATACCAAATTGAAAGAGGAGGATGCTACAAAGTTATAACGCAGTATCTGTAAATGGAGCTAGCATAATAGAAAGTTGTGCTTTCTATTGCCTTAATCTAGTAGGCAGGTGAAATAAACCTTCAATTTTAATCAAGTAATTGCAGACATGAACCATCCGAAAATGTCCACAAATCCCACAATGTAACTCCAATAGCGGAACACAGGTGAGCTATTGACCTATGGTATCAGAAGTCATAGAAAACACCCAAGTCTATCACAGTTAGCATCCCTGGATACTGGTTTAGGAGAGCTTTTGACCTATATATCAAAAGCTCTCCTAAACCAGTATCCAGGCGAAGCAAACAAAACTTTCCACCTAAAGAAAAAACCAGCATCAAACGCCCCATATCTATCAGAGCATCGCACATTACACCATACAAACGAGTGGGAGGCTTTGCTAAATCGAACCGTAGCTAAGTCTTGTCACCTAAAACTTAATCCAACTCATTAAATTTCACCAAAAACTTAATCCAACTCATTAAATTTCACCAAGAGAATCAGTACAAGAATTCAATTCTCACCTGTTGAACCCTTGATAGACCCGCCCAAAAGTGCCACTCCCTATAAACTTCCCTTTCTTCCACTTGGAAAACCCCAGAGGAGACATCTCTGGCCCTCCTCCAATCCAGGACCCTTGCACACCAGAAGGGCTTGTAGGAGAACTCGGCAGCACGACAGTGGGGCTTGTAGGAGAACCCGGCGGCAGAGGCAAAGGGTGGTACTCAGAGGACCTTCCATCATCATTCCTCCCTGTCGAAGACTCTAAGCTCATACCAGACAATCGATTATGCAGTGGAGACGTTGGTCTAGTTCCAGCCTTTGGAGAAGCTGCTACTGCGTTGGATTTCACATCACAATGCCCCCTACAATATGTTTATGAGTTAAGAGCCACCAAACCACAAAAAAAAAAAAAAAATAGAGATTATCAGACGGCAAAACCTAAGTTTTCTTAGTCATTTCTATTCACAAACATTCAGTAATCTCCGAGGTCCTTGGAATCTTATAAGCAGATGCAAAATTCCAACCAGTAAAGAGGGGAAAAGCCGAACCTAGAACTAGTGAGTTGACTCTGATCTTCAGCTGATCCAGATGAGCTAACGCTGGAAACAGAAGCCGATCCGGAAACCGATCCGCTTACGTGATCGTTAGGAACTGAAGAAGAGAGCGATGGGCGAGGAAGAGGATGATATTTCTTCTCGTCGGAATCGAAGCCGGAGAATCCAGAGGCTCCGGCGAATTCACGACTGCAACGAGGGGTACAGCGAGAAGGAGTGACGGGAGGATCACCGTTGCCTTTTTTATCAACGGAGATTCTTCTGCTACTCTTGTCGACAACACAACGAGTTTGGCTCTGAACAAGGTGATTATCGTCTTTGTTCTTGCCGGATTTTCTCACCCACCAAGTAGGCATCACAAAACCGAGGATTTAGGAACTGGGATTTTGACGGAATCGAAGAGAAAGAGAGAGAAGAAAAAAAAGATCAGGGGTTAAGGCATGAGAAGGAAGATAAAATACGGAAGATGGAAAAGGAAGAAGAAAATCTGAAATTGAAGGAGAGAAGAGAGAAGAAGAAGACAAGTGGGGTGAGAGGGAGAGTGGACAGCTAAGCACGAAAGGGTGGTTGGAAAGGGTGGCACGTGATGACGTGGTCGATAACTCAATATCATTGCTTCGCGCTGTGTCTGACTTCACTCGGCCCATAAAAGCCCTATATCATTTTGTTGTGCAAATTTAAAAATCTTAAGCTAATTCTAAAAAAAAAAAATTCTCAAGTATGAAATAATTGGTATATTTATTCTCCAAACTAATATGATTATACAATTTCTCAAGTTTGATTTGATTGCAAAAAATTAAAATGAAAAAAAAAATTACTTTTAAATTGTAAATGAAAGATATTATAACTAATTAAAAATACATCACGATTTTTTATTTTCAATCGAAAAATCCCAAATTAAATATCTTATAAAAGAAAGAATTGCTTTTATAATATCAATTAAATTCATATTTGTCTTTTTAATGTTTTCTATAAAAATGTGTCCTCTTAATGTTTAAATTAATATTAACCCTGTTTTATCCTCTAATTTTTGTTTTATTAAATTTTATTAAATATTATTACATTAAATTTACTAATTTCATCTATCCTAAACAAAAAATAGAAAACAATTTATAAAAAAAATTGAAACTATCTCTTCCCCCGACTAAACACCTCCGCCTGTTCTTCTTCTTCCATGCATCTTCTCCGCATGTTCTTCTTCTTCTGGTAAGTAGAAATGGCTTTTTTTTTCTTCATCAACCAAAAAAATCAATTTCTTATCTGTCCCTGATTTCATAAACCACAATTGACATAGATATGTAGCATGTTTGAAGCAAATAGGCAAATTTAGAGAAAATATGCTTGATCAATGGAAAAAAAAAGAAGATAGCAATGACAACAACAAAAAAAACCTACAAAAAACCTAAAAAACGTGAAAAAAAAATTAAAAGATTTTCGAAAATATTTAATTCTGTGTGTAAACCAATTTTCCTAGATTTTCTCAGATTTTGGTAGAATTCGTATTCTACATTAATGTAGAATAAAGACCGTATGTAGAAAAACTATTCTACAATAACGTAGAACCTAGTCTAGTAATTAGAAATTATATCTACGAGAATGTAGAATATAGTGCATCAAGTAGAATTTATAATCTATCATAATTTAGAATATAAGTAACATATAGAATTATTTTCCACCACTCGGTAGAATATATAAAGAACTATAGAAAACGAATTCTACAGCTGTAGAATAATGAGGGAGTACGAGAAATCGAATTCTACGTAAATGTAGAACGTAGAACGTAGAACACACATTCTACATTATTTTTTTCCTTTAATGATTTTTGATAATATTTTTATTTTCTTTTGAGGTATTTTTGAAACTTTTTTAAAAAATTGTTTCAAAAATATTTTTAATTAAAAATGTCATAACTGATTTTTAAGGGCAATATGTCAAAAAATTGACCAAAACTAGAAAATACTAAGGGGACAAATCTGAATTGAATTGATATTAAAAAAGCAAATCTCCTTGGAATCTAGCGACAGGATTCAATTTCGATCTTGAAAACAAAAACTTCTAATTCATAATGTGAGAATTATGACCGAAAAAATTAAGTTTCCAATTTAATGGGAACCAGAACTCGAGATTGGTTTGTGATTTTGTATAAATTCAATTCAGGTTCAACAAAGATCAGTGATGTGGGAAAACTTTTGAAGCATGTTTGATTGGTTTTTGTTCCGTAGGGCACTAAATGAAGATTGCAATGTGGGTGAAAGTGGATCCTAAAATCCACACTCAGAAGTCTTGTGTTTGGTTTAGTGGATGAAGAATTTGGGCAAGAATTCTAGTAAGAGCGATATAAAGTAAAAGATCAAGATCGACGAATTTGGATTGTATTGATGAGATTATGAGTTTACAAGAGTGTTTCTAGCTAAGGGATGAATGATCTTATACATAGAAGCGACGTCCTATTTATACTAAATAAACCGAGCCTAACTACTACAAGATTTGCGGGACGTTGCGACTTCGAGCTCTCCGAGATCTTCGGAATTTTCACTTATCCATGCTTCCTCATCTTCATAGCCCATCACGTCCTATCGAATATCCTTCCAAGATCCTTTCTCCCTGCGTTTATGGGCCTTAAAGCCCAGAAAGGCTGATGTGGTTTCAATTCGTCAAGCTTTGGGATCTTGGTGTTTAAGGTTTTTTTGCAGAAGTTGCTTGACTGGATTAAACTGACTTTGTCGGTCGCAAGTTCATGTGAAAGTTCTAAGATAAGGGTATTAACGAGAAATTCAATTTTTCCTTATTGTTTTTGTTTTTGTGACTGCTAACTTTTTATTTTATTCAGGTCTTTGTTAGTTTAGTCATTCTTTTTCGAACCTGTAAGGATTGTAAAAATTATACGGTTTTAAGTTTGACTTAGTGTTTAGCCTTATGTTTTGTACTTTTGTATATCGTCAAATTTGTTTAATTTCTTTTTATAGGGCTTTAATCTTCGGAAGTTCTATGAACGTATCGGTTTAGTCTCTGGAAGGTTCTATTTTTATCTCTTTTATACTTTTTCACGTTTAACTAATAATAAAATCCATAAATAACAACTATATGTTGTCCCATTTAGCGAGTTGTCAATCTGTAACAAAGTAACAATAACATAATAACACTAAGCTAACAGTACAAAAAAATTCGAGATATATGTAAGTTTTTGTAACAACCTTTTTCTCTTACAAAATTGTCAAAAAAGTTGTAGCTTGTAGGCTTCGTAATCCATAACAACATAATAACAACCTAAATTGTAACATTTTGTTAGATGGTAATGTTTCTTTGTAAATGTGTTGTTTTTTTTTTCTGATAAACTTGTAAATGTGTTGTTTTCCGTTATATTTAGAAATATGTTTGCGCTGTAATGTTTTTTAAATATTTTTGTTTTTCAAAGAACATATACTGTATATTGATGAATCTCATTCTTAGCTACAAAACGACTCACATAAACATTACCGATCATCTCAATCTAGCTAATACACAAATTCATTAAGGTCGAGAACGCTACAAATCGCTTGGTTTGATGCCACATTAACCCAAATAATCATCATTAATGTCATTTACTTATCAACTACGATCCCTTAATCTATTCAGAGTTATAATAAGTATAATCAATAATCAAAACGAGGAAAAACAGAAATAAGAGAGAAAGAAACGGAGGTCCATTAAGAATCGCTCCCTAATTTTCAACAACAGTACTATGCGTACGAGAGAAAGAGTAGAGAGAGAGTGCGTCTTCGACCACCCAAGCCAGCCATCGCTATTTTATTTACCCTCTCATCCCTCGCCACGTGTCCTCTCTCTAACTGAAAAATATTCTCTCGTTTCCCTCCCTCTTAAAAGCCAAAACAATACCTCCCTCCGCCATTTTTGATCTCTCTCTCTTCTTCTTCTTCTTCCTCTCGTCAGTTTTTTTTTTATAATTTTGTTTTTGATTTCTCTGATTCATGCTCCGCGAGAAATTGTGTCTCCTCGTCTCTGCTTCAGGTGAATTCCCACCTCTCCGTCAAATTTTGTTTTTCCGGCGAGAAATTGTTTATCGTTCGGTGCGTTCATTCCGTATTTTGTTTTTCGTTTCTTCAACCTCCAGGGAAGGGGATCTAGAAGCTCTGCGCATCGAACGTGAGTCCTCCATTGCGCTCTTTTTATTTTATACGATACAGAAATTTTCATGTCGATTCAGCTTCCTTTGATTTTTTTTTTTAGGAAATTATGGGAAGATAACATTGAATCGATGTCTAGTTTCTGTTTCCTTTTTTGATTTCTTCTCGCCTGACCTCCATTTGATTTTGTGCATGTTTGTTGTTATTGATCTTAAGGTGCTTTTGTTTCGCGTATACAGAGTTTTTCCCTCCCGATTTTTCAGATTTCTTTTAGGATATTATGAGATGAGAACATTGAATCGATTGTCCTGTTTCTGTTTCGTTTTACGATTCTTCTCGCCTGAGCTCTATTTTTTATTTGTGGATGTTTGATGTTATCGTGAGGTCTTTTGATTTGCGTACGATGCAGAGATTTTATCCCGTCGATTCAGTTTCCTAAAAATTCATAAGGAATTGATATTTCGATTCCGTGTTCGTTTTCTTCTGAATTATTTTATTCTACTCGCTAGAGATCCATTCTGATTGTGCGTACGTTTCCACAACTGTTTGATTAGACGGAATAATAGATTGCAAACTAATTTTCCAATCAAATTGTTGTATACCTCAATTCTACGCATTGCATCTTAATCTCTAAACATAACGTTGGTTTTTGGTAGGTAAAATCCTTTGATCTTTATTTTTGCTTGTTGAAAATCTCGACATCATTGTTAATTGTTTCTTATAGGGAGAGATGGCACAGAGCAGTACATCTCATGACTCTGGCCCTCAGGGGCTAATGAGGCGGCCATCACGTAGTGCCGCCACAACAGTGTCAATTGAAGTTTTTGATCATGAGGTGGTTCCAGCCTCCCTTGGCACCATTGCCCCTATTCTGCGCGTTGCTGCAGAGATTGAACATGAGCGCCCTCGTGTTGCCTACCTCTGTATGATCTCTGCATTTTCCTCCTTTTTTCTGCTCCCAGGATAAAGTCAAATTACTTCGATCTATGTTGCTCACTTAACTTTCCCTGTGTCTCTTGTATAAAGGTCGATTTTATGCATTTGAGAAAGCTCATAGGCTGGATCCAAGCTCTAGTGGTCGAGGTGTGAGGCAATTCAAGACACTTCTCTTCCAAAGATTAGAAAGGGTGATCATCTCTTACTTTTCTACCTCTTTCTTGTACACATAAATAGCCACTATATCTTGGCGCCACACATAAATAGCCAGTATTAATATTTAGATTATTCCATCTGCATTAATTTTCTTGCTGTTCCATATTGTAGTCTTCACAAAGGATGTTTTCTAGTGCATTCAAATTCCAGTTTAATAGTCATTGTCTCAGACCTTCATCTTATGATAAAAACCGCTCCTCGACAAGCCCTTTTATTCGCAAGCTTTAGTTTGCAAATTACTCATGAATGGGAATCCAGAGCAGATTTTGTTTTACACATTACTGAGAATATCCATTTCAAATAAATATGGGTAATGAGATATTCTTCTAGCGTGAGTGAAGCTGATAAAAAAATATTATGATACAGGACAATGCTTCGAGTCTTGCTTCTAGGGTGAAGAAAACCGATGGACGGGAAGTTGAGAGCTACTATCAACAATACTATGAGCACTATGTTAGAGCACTTGACCAGGGGGAACAAGCAGACAGGTAAGGATTGTTTTGTGTACATAAGCATTCTTGTGTTTTCCAATCTTTGGTCATGCTGGTGTATTCGGATTATGAAGACTTTGAAGATAACTAATACAGTGTTCATACCTGACGGATATTTTGAACCAAAATCCTCGCAGAGCTCAGCTTGGTAAAGCATACCAGACGGCTGGAGTGCTCTTTGAAGTGCTCATGGCAGTTAACAAGAGCGAGAAAGTTGAAGCAGTAGCTCCTGAGGTTTGTGTCCAAATTCTATTTATTCAAAGCAACCAGGGCAGTGATAAAAAGTTCCTTACTCTGTTAACTGAAATGAGAGGTTGAGAATTTTCAATGTGTATTTCATAGATTATTGCAGCTGCTAGAGATGTCCAAGAAAAGAATGAAATTTATGCACCCTACAATATTCTTCCACTGGATTCTGCTGGGGCCTCACAGTCTGCTATGCAGCTTGAGGAGGTATACATTATTTTAAATGAGTCTTTCCATGGTCCGATCTAATTGCTGCTCAGTGCTCACTTTTGATATCTGTTTTCCCAATGGCTAGGTCAAAGCTTCTGTAGCTGCCTTGGGGAACACACGTGGATTGAACTGGCCTGCTGGATTTGAGCAGCACAAAAAGAAATCCGGAAATCTGGATCTTCTCGACTGGTTAAGAGCTATGTTTGGATTCCAGGAAAGTTGCTGATGATCTGAACAGAGTAACAAGATGATCTAATGTTTTCATGTTGAACCTGTAAGATATGTTTCTTATTTTTTATTTCCTTGATTTTACAGAGAGACAATGTCAGGAACCAGAGGGAGCATCTGGTTTGTTTACTTGCTGACAATCATATAAGGTTGACTCCCAAGCCAGAGCCTCTGAACAAGGTACCTTAGATAGTTCTGCCCGTTCACCTATAGAGCATTTGGGCATGTGCGTTTGATATGGTCTGATTAAAATTCAGAGAACTAGTAAACAACACCGTAGATGGTTATTCATTTTAGTCAAAGGGTTTATCTTCCAGGACCCTTAAAACAGAATTGTCCAATGCTAATAAAAAAAGCCAAGCATCTCAATATTCCTTAAATTCAGGATATATATATATATATATATATTCATCTGTTAAACACTTTTCTTTTAGCAAAGGACTCTTTTATCAGTTTAATCTATATAATGCAGCTCGATGACAGAGCAGTTGATGCTGTGATGACCAAGCTCTTTAAGAACTACAAGAACTGGTGCAAATTTTTGGGACGTAAACACAGTTTAAGGTAGCAGGCAACATTTTCTCTTATTAAGTGGGAAGGGAAATAGTTTTGAAAGATGTTCATACTCTAATCAAAATTCACTCAACTATGTTTCATGCAAAGGCTTCCTCAAAGTGCTCAAGATATACAACAGCGGAAGATACTATATATGGGCTTGTATCTTCTCATCTGGGGTGAAGCTGCAAATATTCGATTCATGCCAGAATGCTTGTGCTATATTTTCCACAATGTTAGTAATACATTCAGCTTTTTTTTTTTTTTTTTCATTTACCTTTTTGTTGGTGTGTTCTGGCTGATATCATGGGTGAAACATATGATTATATCTAAATTCACCTCTTCTTTATGCTCAGATGGCTTATGAACTCCATGGTCTCTTGGCTGGAAATGTCAGCATCGTTACCGGAGAAAATATTAAGCCTTCGTATGGTGGAGATGACGAGGCATTTTTACGGAAGGTCATTACACCAATCTACCGTGTAGTTGAAAAGGTATATATTTGGCTGATAGGTCGATGGCATTTAAAGAATCGTTACCTTGTTGTATACACAATAACTAACTCTTTTTATGAATTAGGAAGCAAATAAGAACGCAACTGGAAAGGCTGCTCACTCAGATTGGTCCAACTATGATGATCTCAACGAATATTTCTGGTATATTTGACCTCAAGTCTGTAAATTGAACATGTACTTGGTTGAGATACCTTAATTCCCTCGTATCATTTGCGCGTTACTGTTATATAGGTCTCCAGATTGCTTTTCTCTTGGCTGGCCAATGCGTGATGATGGAGATCTTTTCAAATCAACGCGTGATATGGCACAGGTAGTCCCTTGTAGTTTTTCTTAGCTATTTCTCTGTCTCTTTTGAGCTTCAGTGTTTTCTCAATTTTTTAAATTAATTGACAGGGGAAAAAAGGATCGTTAAGAAAAGCGGGAAACACAGGCAAATCAAATTTCACCGAAACTCGAACATTTTGGCATATATCACAGTTTTGACAGACTCTGGACATTCTACCTATTAGCACTCCAAGTAAGCAATCTGGCCCGAGCTATACACATGATTTCTAATAATGAGCCAGTGAAAGTGAAACTTCGACTTTTCAAAACAGGCAATGATCATTCTTGCATTTGAACGAGTAGAGCTGAGGGAAATCTTACGCAAGGATGTTTTATATTCTCTCTCCAGTATCTTCATTACAGCAGCTTTCCTACGCTTCCTTCAGAGTATGTCCTCTCAATGGCTGTGAAAAACTATTAATTAATTTGGAGTTCCTGTGTGTTCATCATTTGGTTACTTTTCCTGGAAGTAACGGTTACCTTTTTTCTTGCTTCTATGCTAGGTGTCTTGGACGTTATCTTAAACTTCCCAGGTTTCCACAGGTGGAAATTTACAGATCTTTTGAGAAATATTCTCAAGATCATCGTAAGTCTTGCTTGGTGTGTGGTATTACCGCTTTGCTATGCCCAGTCCGTTTCTTTTGCTCCTGGGAAGCTGAAGCAGTGGCTATCATTCCTTCCACAAGTTAAAGGGGTTCCTCCGCTCTATATCATGGCTGTTGCTCTTTACTTGCTCCCAAATGTGTTGGCAGCTATCATGTTCATTTTTCCAATGCTTCGACGATGGATTGAGAATTCAGACTGGCATATATTTAGACTGCTTTTGTGGTGGTCACAGGTATGAAGTCTGGGTTTTTACATTTTTTCCTTCTTCTAATACTGTATGAAATTTATATCCTGTTAAGCCAGAAAAAACCTTAGGCTTATTAGAGGAGCTCTAAACTCTCTGATACTTGAGATTATCTGCCAATTCAGGATCCATTTTCCCGTATAGTTGGTTAATTATATGTCTGTGCAAATGGATAGCAAAGTTGACTTTAAATTCTGGCTATAGTAAAGACTAATTAAGTTTTTGGATATGGTTATGTTCAGGGGACTATCCTATATGTGGTTTGATTATCTATTTACTAATGTGTTCCATGTTTTTCCTTTTCAGCCAAGAATTTATGTGGGAAGGGGGATGCATGAAAGTCAAATTGCACTCATAAAGTGAGTTTTGGGACCCAAACAAGTTGTACTGTAGAATTGATCCCACATAATGAAACTTACATCAATAGTTGAGAAACATTGTTTTTGCTAATATGTTTCTTGGAATTTACAGGTATACGCTTTTCTGGCTGTTGCTCTTCTGTTGCAAATTTGCCTTTAGCTACTTTCTACAGGTTTGACGCTGCATAACAGTTATTTGACCTGATGTTCAAACTATAATAAGAGTATAAACTCACCTTTAATACCTCTCTCTTATGTCCTCTCACAGGTAAAACTTTTGGTGAAGCCAACTAACGCAATTATGAGCATTCGCCATGTAAAGTATAAATGGCATGAATTTTTCCCGAATGGTAATCTTGCTACCTATGCTCTTTGCTTTGAACTATGCTTTTAGTATTTTGGGTAAGCTAAGTGTTTCGATTCTCCATGTAGCTGAGCACAACTATGGAGCAGTGGTGTCGCTGTGGTTACCAGTCATTCTGGTATATTTTTCTAAACCAATCTAAGTGAACTATATAGCAAGTCCATGGATGTCTCATGTTCCTTGATTTCGTTTCAGGTTTATTTCATGGACACTCAAATTTGGTACGCTATTTTCTCCACAATATGTGGTGGTGTCATTGGAGCCTTTGATCGATTGGGAGAGGTAATAGTTTTTGGATTCATTCCAGTCACTTCTTTTACTCCTTTTGTGTTACTACGAATAAGGTCCTGCATGAAAATGTTTCTAACACAAACACATTTCTATTCTTCGTCCAGATACGAACGCTTGGAATGCTAAGGTCAAGGTTCCAATCATTACCTGGTGCATTTAACACGTACCTGGTACCTTCTGATAAAACAAGGAGAAGAGGGTTTTCCTTGTCGAAAAGATTTGCAGAGGTTAAACAAGATTGATGCTCGTTTGTATCTACAAAGTGATTTTTGGAAGCATGTTGCCATACATCTACTAAGTGATATCTGTATGCAGGTCACAGCAGCAAGAAGAACTGAAGCGGCAAAATTTTCCCAACTCTGGAATGAAATAATTTGCTGCTTCCGCGAAGAAGATCTCATCAGTGACAGGTAAAAACTTAAGTACTATACTGCCTTCTTTATGATTCCCACATTTTTGTGTCTTTAAAAAAAAATTTGATTTTCTTCAGGGAGATGGATCTGCTGCTTGTTCCTTACAGTTCAGACCCTAGTTTGAAATTAATTCAGTGGCCACCATTTCTGCTTGCAAGCAAGGTTTGTGGTCTTCTTTTGACTTCACGAATACCGTTACATTTTCTTATTGCTAAAGTTCTGTTGTTACAGATACCAATAGCATTGGATATGGCAGCTCAATTTCGAACAAAAGATTCAGACCTCTGGAAGCGCATATGCGCTGACGAATACATGAAATGTGCTGTCATTGAATGTTACGAATCTTTCAAACATGTCTTGCATACCTTGGTAATTGGGGAGAATGAGAAAAGGTATTCCTCATTCATCTGAGAATTTCTTGAATATGATTCATGACGCATTTAGAATATTCATTAAAATCTTAGTGGATTCACGCGCTCCAAAATTTATCTTTCATCGAAGCTACTGGCTCGTTAACTAGTCCTGATCGTAAAACTTCTCTACCATGTATCAACTTTATTTGCTGATGTAGTGTAGAATCATTTCTCCTTCTAAGACTTTGTAAAGTGTTTATAAAGTTAATATTTTTCAACATTCCCCTGTTTTCATCATAAAGTGTTTTTTTTAAAAAAAAAACTTTGGCATATATATGTGCTTCAACCTGGAATTTCAGTCCCCTCTTTGAACTTTAAACTTCATTTGAAAGATGTTAAGGAAGGATTTAATACCACAGGATTATTGGTATTATCATCAAAGAAGTGGAGAGCAACATATCAAAGAATTCCTTCCTTACAAATTTTAGAATGGCTCCTTTGCCTGCTCTTTGCTGTAAATTTGTCGAGCTTGTCGGAATCCTGGTATGTGAATCACATTCTTATGTTATCTATGATTCAAATTTAAGATTGTTGGTGGTAGTATGATACTTTCCTATGCCAGAGACGGTGCAAGCCCCAAATTTAGGCCTGTTTATGATTTTAAGCCATGTTCGCTGCCACTTGCAGTAGGAATTCATGTTGTGGAGACTTTTTCAAGGCTTTATTAGTTAGAGAAATTTCACTTCATTGCTAATTAATGTACTGATATGGAAAAGTATTACCAAACCGAAGATTAAGGATAAATTGTGATGGAAGTGATAATACTTAAGAACTGTTAATGTTATCTGAGAAACTAAATAATTCTTTATAACTTCTGATGCTGCAGAAAGATGCCGACCCATCCAAAAGAGACACAGTGGTGCTGTTGTTGCAAGATATGTTGGAAGTAGTGACTCGAGATATGATGCAAAATGAAAACCGGTTAGTGGACTCTATATCTATATAGTTAGAGAACTGGAAAATTTATTTAGGGCCTCTGTGAATTTTTATATAGTATCAACACAAATAAGAATAAACATGGGTGGCACATTTTTCCAGTGAATTGGTAGAACTTGGGCATACTAACAAGGAATCCGGAAGGCAAATTTTTGCTGGTACTGACGCAAAACCTGCTATACTATTTCCTCCAGTGGCAACAGCTCAATGGGATGAACAGGTAAAAACTCAAAAACCTGAATTATGGCTAATTCTTAGGGATACTCTGCATTCTGAAGACCATTTTCAACATTACGATTTAATTCTTTGTTGTAGATAAGACGCCTTCATTTACTCTTGACGGTAAAAGAATCTGCAATGGATGTTCCAACAAACCTTGAAGCGCGAAGAAGGATTGCCTTCTTCACAAATTCCCTGTTTATGGATATGCCACGAGCTCCTCGTGTCAGAAATATGCTCTCCTTCAGGTCTGTGCTCCGGTTATCACCATTTCTTAACAGAATTTATGCTTCTCGGATGATACCATGTGCTATCTATATTTTCCAATGTACAGAATCCATCTTTTCCATTTTATTTTTCTTTCAAATTTTGCTTTTCTTGGGGCTGGAACGAACATAGTATATACAAGACATGTAGTTGCTACTATGTAACTATTATGAATTCCTACTGCAGAGAGTAGTTCTTCCTGATTGTAACCTTGGAGTTCTCTTTTTGCATTTACAGTGTTCTAACTCCGTACTATAGTGAGGAGACCGTCTATTCTAAGAACGACCTGGAAATGGAGAATGAAGATGGTATATCGGTTGTCTACTATTTGCAGAAAATCTTCCCAGGTATGTCTTATTGATGAGTTTTCGATGTTGGATTTAGTTACTTCTCAATGCTTTTGGTAATTAATATGGCCCACCATTCCAGATGAGTGGACTAACTTCTTGGAGCGGCTTGGTTGTAAAGATGAAACTGCTGTTTTGGAAAGTGAAGAAAATATATTGCAGCTTCGCCATTGGGTTTCTTTGAGGGGACAGACTTTGTTTAGAACAGGTAAATTTATACCATCCACGCTACTTATATTTTACTCTATGTTTTTTTTTTTGTTGCTTACAGCTTTTTGTATCCTGCAGTTAGAGGAATGATGTATTACAGGCGGGCACTAAAGCTTCAGGCGTTTCTTGACATGGCTACTGAAAAAGGTGAAGCGTGATTACTTGAATGTGGTGAACTAAAATTAGTTATACAGGTCAAACGTTCAAGTGTTGTCAACTGATCGTACCGTATAATGTTGATCTTTATATTCAACAACCATAATTCTAAAGCGATATTGGTCAAAGTGTGAAGTGTTTTGTAGTTTCATATCGAGCACATGCTCAACATTCTGGAGTACGTACTTAAAAACATTTCTTGTGTTTTACAGAAATACTAGCAGGGTACAAAGCCATTTCAGAGCCAACTGAGGAGGACAAGAAAAGTCAGAGATCCTTGTACGCTCAATTAGAGGCAGTAGCAGATCTCAAATTTACTTACGTTGCTACCTGTCAGAATTATGGTAATCAGAAGCGAAGTGGTGACCGGAGAGCTACTGATATCCTGAATCTAATGGTTAAGTAAGTCCCTCCTCCATCCTTTCTGCTAAATAGATTCCATAAATTTAAAATTTTTCTTTCATGCTTTGATTGATTCCCTGGTGAGTCTCATCGTTCATATCCGATGCCTGCAGCAATCCCTCTCTCCGTGTAGCATACATTGATGAGGTTGAGGAACGAGAAGGCGGAAAAGTCCAAAAAGTGTTCTACTCGGTGCTTATCAAGGCTGTTGAGAACCTTGACCAGGTATTTTTACTAATTGAAATCTTAACAGGTACCGAAAAAACTGTCATATTCAAGAACCCCCAGATCTTTAACTCTGTATTTGTTACTTTTCAAAGGAAATATATCGGATAAAATTACCTGGTCCAGCAAAAATTGGAGAAGGAAAGCCAGAAAATCAGAATCATGCTCTTATTTTCACAAGAGGAGAAGCCCTCCAGGCTATTGATATGAATCAGGTAAAACTATTCTCGCACAACCGGAACATAATGCAGTATTCTTTGTTGGAATAATGTTACTTACCATAGTATTCAATTAATAGGACCATTACTTGGAAGAAGCACTGAAAATGAGGAACCTGCTCGAAGAGTTCAATGAAGACCATGGAGTACGTGCACCCACTATTCTTGGTTTCAGAGAACATATTTTTACTGGCAGGTATATGAGAAATTTGGTTTTTCTGTTTTTATGCTGAGTATAGAACTTCGTTCTTTCTGCTAGCTGATATATACATGTGTTTCCCTTCGGCAGTGTTTCTTCTTTAGCCTGGTTTATGTCCAACCAAGAAACAAGCTTTGTGACCATTGGTCAACGAGTCCTTGCAAGTCCTCTTAAGTATGTCATGCTCTTCCTTGTTTCATTACTCAATATTGCTTAATACAAAACATGAAGCTTATGCCTGATTTCTGATTTCAGGGTCCGGTTTCACTATGGTCACCCTGATGTCTTTGACAGAATCTTCCACATCACTCGTGGTGGCATTAGCAAAGCATCACGCGGCATAAACCTTAGCGAGGATATCTTTGCTGGTTGGATTCTCGACTTTACTTCTTTAAGGAAAATGTATTTATATGTTTCCTTCGTGATTTACTTATGATTGATTCATGTATATATCTAGGTTTCAACTCAACTTTAAGGCGTGGTAATATCACTCATCATGAGTATATCCAAGTAGGGAAAGGAAGAGATGTTGGTTTGAACCAGATATCCCTCTTTGAAGCCAAGGTTGCTTGTGGTAACGGGGAGCAAACATTAAGTAGAGATCTCTACAGACTTGGGCATCGCTTTGATTTCTTCCGCATGATGTCTTGCTACTTCACAACGATAGGCTTCTACATCAGCTCGATGGTACTGTATGATCTTTCAATGTCAAACTGAATTTTGCTTTGGCTCATAACTTTCGAAACATAACTGAGTTATTCTCCGTACTGCAGATTGTTGTCCTCACAGTTTATGCATTCCTGTATGGAAGACTTTATCTGTCACTGAGTGGAGTGGAGGAGGCAATAGTAAAGTATGCAGCGGCTAAAGGAGATAGTTCGCTCAAGGCAGCAATGGCGTCACAGTCCGTAGTGCAGTTGGGTATGCTTATGACACTTCCAATGATAATGGAGATTGGGCTAGAGAGAGGATTCAGAACTGCATTGTCCGACCTAATCATAATGCAGCTTCAGTTGGCGCCCGTATTCTTCACCTTCTCGCTTGGTACCAAGGTTCATTACTATGGTCGAACCATACTACACGGAGGAGCCAAGTACAGAGCAACGGGGCGAGGGTTCGTGGTGAAGCACGAGAAGTTTGCAGAGAATTACAGAATGTACTCGAGAAGCCACTTTGTGAAAGGAATGGAGTTGATGGTTCTTCTGATATGTTACAGGCTGTATGGGAAAGCAACAGAGGACTCAGTGGCGTATGCGCTTGTGTTGGGCTCAACCTGGTTCCTCGTTGGTTCCTGGTTATTCTCCCCGTTTCTTTTTAATCCCTCGGGATTCGAGTGGCAGAAGATAGTTGACGATTGGGATGATTGGAACAAGTGGATAAGCAGCAGAGGAGGCATTGGAGTGCCAGCAAACAAAAGCTGGGAATCGTGGTGGGAAGAAGAACAAGAGCACTTGCTTCACTCTGGCTTTTTCGGAAAGTTCTGGGAGATCTTTCTCTCTCTCCGTTACCTCATCTACCAATACGGCATTGTCTATCACTTGAACTTAACCAAGGAGAGCAGACTCGGAAAACAGCAGAGCATCATAGTTTACGGACTGTCCTGGCTCGTGATAGTTGCAGTAATGATCATACTGAAGATAGTGTCAATGGGAAGAAAGAAGTTCAGCGCAGATTTCCAGCTGATGTTCAGATTGCTAAAGCTGTTTCTCTTCATCGGTTCAGTTGTGATTGTAGGGATGCTATTCCACTTCCTGAAACTAACAGTCGGAGATATAATGCAGAGTTTACTAGCATTTCTACCAACAGGATGGGCACTGCTTCAGATTTCGCAGGTCGGGAGACAACTAATGAAGGCTGTAGGAATGTGGGGTTCTGTTAAGGCTTTGGCTCGAGGATATGAGTACATAATGGGCGTTGTCATCTTCATGCCGGTCACGGTTCTTGCGTGGTTCCCGTTCGTCTCCGAATTCCAGACTAGGCTTCTATTTAACCAAGCTTTTAGCCGTGGCCTTCAGATTCAACGAATTCTTGCCGGTGGTAAGAAACAAAAATGAGTCTTCACCACTACTCCTCTTGTCTGATTTTTCTATTGTTTCTTCCTCAGAATCTCTTATTACCACTGTTTTCATCGGTTCTTTTGTGTGTTTGTAATCGCTAACAAAAAGTTTACCTACTTTTACAAGTAAATGTTCAGAATTCATGTAAAACACAAGTTACATTGTCAGAAACCCTCACTAATAGAAGAAAGTACCCAATTATTTTGTGTCTTGTTTTTCTTGCCGCTACGACTAAATTAGCTAGATGAAACATCTGATACGAACATAGCATATGTGGAAGATACAAAGGAGATAAATCAGTAGGAGAGTTATAAAAGCTAACACCTAACATTGTCTCTTACACTTCGAATATTTTGTTTTACCTACAAGTAGAAGAAGATTCCACACCTTTAAGAAACGACCTACGCCACCAAATTTGAAACGCCTTACTTAGATTAGGACACTCAGTCCCATGCTTAGAGAACCACCTGAACCATTCCATAAACACTTGATACTGCTGCTTTAATGGCAGCGTTAAAAGCGTTTGCCCCATCCCTTCCTCTACTTCCCTCATGTCTAGTCCTTTCTTGCATCTTTGTAGCCACCCAAAATCTACTAACATAGGCCTAAACCATGCTTCTACTAGCCCCGCTCTTGCTTCTCCTCCGCATTGCACCCTCCTTTTCCCCATTGCTATGAACATTACTCCTGTTACTCTGCTTAATTCATACCTCAACATTGGCGACGCCTTCTCGTGCATCTCCACTAGCATTTTTTGCTTCCCCCATATCTCCACAAATTCCTCTGCTATTTCCCGATCTATCATGATTTCCAGCAGCCAATTTATGTTCTCCACCTCCCTCGATATACTTTCAATCAATGGCTTTCCTTTTTTGCTACTAGTGCTACTGCCCTCATCAAACAGCTTGGCTAGTGAATCCACACAGTACTTGCCTGCTTTATATATGTCTTCCTTGTTGATCTCAGGCTGTTCTTTCTCGTACACTGAACTTTTGCAAAGAAGACCTTTCACCAGAGACTTGAGCTCGTTTCTAGGAGTTAGATCACTGCACGAGGTTATTGACCAAACCAGCTGCTTCGATAACCTGTCTTGTGAGTTTTCCGTCTCGTTTGAATTAAATCTTGCCAAGATTTCGCTGGTTGCAGCATCATCAAAGTTATAAATTGCAAGAAGTCTCCTCAGTTTATCCTCTTCGTCTTCTGTCCACGGAACAGCTTCAAGATATTTCAGACAGGACAAGACAGCTCTTGAAAATTTGATTCCAGCCGCTACCTGTTTGTTGTTAAGAAACTGTTGTTACATCCTCCAATCACACAACGATTTATTTATTAAAAACAATGAGAATCAATCTAACACGCAGAACAGTACAGAGATAAAAGTTCAACACAACGATGTTCATACTCAACAGCAACAAACACTGGATGAATAAAAAAAAAAACAGATACCGAATGTCAACAAACACATGCACCACATATTCTTCGTAGAAAAACTTTAGCAGTAAGTAACTTGCACAAACAGTTTTTGGGCCTCCTCAAGAACATACGACTGTCCCTGAATAGTTCACTGAAACGGCAGGATGAAGCTAGAATCATGAATCACAGACTAGTCAAGAGTATAAGTGCCTATTCCCCAATATCTCAAGTTGACAAAATCCAAATACATATGTAAACAATGTATTCTAATACATCCTATCAAATTGTAGTTTCCTTCAAATCTATGCCTGAATAACAATCTGAGGCTTAAGGGTTTAGCCAAATATTTGTGAGCTTTGAATCCAGAGGCGAAAAAACAGTCCATATGTAGATAACTAAAGAATCAGCCATAATAACGAAAGCAAATATGCTCATAACAACAAACCCATCTATCTCCAAGAGCCAAACATAAGAAGAAGGAAGAGAAATTTCCAAACCTCGAGTACATCAATGGCTCTATAAACACCCATTTTCATAAACTTCTTGATAATGCCATTATTTTCCTCAAACATGAGTTCTACAGTCTCCCTAAAGACCCCAAGATTCTCCACATCAGAAACTTCCATCCTGCATGTGTTCTTCAACCCTAAAGATGAAGACTTCTCAGCGATCAAAGCCGCGAAAACATCCGAATTCGCTGCTAAAACCTCCGACCTCAGCTCCAACACCATAACCCCACCATTTCTCCCCTTCAAACTCAACCTGGCGTCGTAACCCAAACCCGAATCTGTGACAGTTGCCTCGATCTTCGGCGCTCGGAAACTCTCTGAAAGGAGCTTTGGTGCTGAATCTGTAACCACATCTTCGTCGTGAGTACTCTCTTGTATTGTATTGATGGTGGGATCCGAATCTATAGGAGAAACCCGACCCGGAGATAAGATTCGACGCGGGTCGATTCGACCTATTAAAGCAGATTTAGAGCTCTGCGGTGAGCAAGGAACCGATTTGGGGCCCGGTTTATCAACATTTTCCGGTTTGGTCCTCTGATGCGGCGGCACGGCCTTGGCTGGTATGTGGTTACGAGATGAAATTGAAAGAGCATCAGGACTCGCTGGAGGAACGGCGAAAGAACAACACCAGGATCGTCGCCGGGAAAGAGGACCGGTGCCGGAATAAGTAGGTTTACGGAGGTCGGAGTCGCCCATTTTCATCATGAGAGAGAGAAGTGAGTTGGTGAAGTAAAGTTCTGTTGCTTTCTTTTTTTTTTTGCCGTCTAAATGATTTTATTGATAAAACAGTTTACAAACATTTTTTACAATCATTGTCAACAAGAACTCTTAGAAATGTAGGGCACACATTATTCTGTTGCTTTCTATTTCTGTTTCTGATGTTTATATTTTATTTTTAGCAATTCTGGTGTTTTTTCTTTTTAACATGTTCGTATTGAAATTTGATGGTTACAAATTGGGTTAATAACACTATTATTAAATCTGAGAGATAATTTCGCGTACTTACTCCTTGGATACTATAAAAATTTTCAAATCTCTTCCTCATAATATTTAATTTGTTTTCGATTTATTTTAAAGTAAGAAAAAGGAAGAAAAGCGGTCAAATACTGACAAATCATTACTAAAGTTTCATATTTACTAACCCAACCACTAAGATTCACACCCAGTCTGTCATATCGAGTTGAATCCGAAAAAATCGAATTAGGATCAAAATTGTGGTAAGTCTGAGAAAAAAAAAATTCAAATTTCGAAATCCTCCTCTCGTCGTCGTCTTCGCCTAGTATTCTCTGAGACAACTACGGAGTGATTTGCTGTTCCCTGTCTTGAATCAACGCCTCGCTAAATCAGGTTTATTTGTCTTCGTCCTCTGATTTCTAATTTCTATCTAGATTACTTTGTAGATTTCGACTCGTTTTTGTGTAGAATCCAAAATTCGATTTATATGTTCTCTATTCGGTTGACAATTACAAAATAGGAGTCATGGATTTAAGCAACGAAAGAGTGTTTAGATATGCTAAACCAGAACTGTACTCAGATTCCGAATCGTCGCAGGAGAAAATGGTAGAAGGAGTTGCCGAATCAGAGACGTGTAATAATCAGATAGTGTTGTGGAGGGGAACTGAGGCTGATGCTGAGGAGGAGGAGAACCAGCCATTGCCACCCGTGAGAATGTTCTTCGAGCCCAGTCAGTATCATAATGCAATAAAGCTGGGAACGAAGATGTTATATCCACAAAGCTGTTGTGAAATTGGAGTCCCTAAACCTTGAACCCCATGAGCTGTTATGGTTTACAGAACACCCACAGTTCAAGCACTTTTGGCATATGCATATGGCCATGCATGAGGCACAACACACAAGATGATGGGAATGTGGTTGCTTCTTCTTCGGACAGCAAACACAAATAAGAAGAGGGAAGCTTGGTTTGTAGTGAATGGCGTATTAATTCGCTATTCCCTTAGAGAGCATGCCATTTTATGTGGATTAAACTATATCCAGAGGACTATGAGAGCATATGAAGTTCTTCGTTTAAGAATAGATATTTCTAGGAAACCGTCCCCTCCCTTGCTGCTGTTGAGAAAAAGCTAGAGTCGATGCGAGGACTAGTTAATCCTGATCGGTTGAAGATGTGTGTCGTCTACTTCTTATCCTCTATAATTAGTAACGAAAACCGGTAAGGGAGCACCATCTGTTGACGCCTTATTCCTGAGGATTGTGGATTATCTCGAGGCTTGTAAAAAGTTTCCTTGGGGTAGGTATTCATTCGATGTAAATATGAAGGAGATTGAGCACACAATGAGGTATTTCAATGGGGTCGTCAGAACAGATGCCTGGACATTTCCAAGCTTTGTTACTCCCTTGGAGGTATGTCACATTATAAAAAATTTGTAACTATGTAATACTATGAGCGTAAGTGTAATTTGTTGGGTTTATGTGTAGTTGCTAGCCTTTGAGGCCATCCCATGTCTGAAGAACAAATACAGAGAAGATGTTAGAGGAGCAGGGAGGGATTGTCCCCGGATGTGCGGGCAGAAGTTCCAACCATTCACCCTAAAAGGTTTCCTTTTGTCGGAACTCTATGAAACACTGGGTAACACTAGGGTCATCGAGAGTATATTGCAACCATCCGAGAATGAGGTAATTATGCTTGCTGGAGTCATGGAGAGGAATGAAGAGGAAGATATCGGTGATATCGTTCCTGAAAATTGGACGAGGCGTTTAGTTGAAAAAAAGAAGCCGATATTCTGGAAAGAGATATGCAAGATCGATGTTGATGCCCGAGATAATAAGGAGTGGGTAAACCATCCTGCAGCGGCTAAGAATAATGTGGGGACGGAGAAGGTGACGCCTCTTGGATTTGTGGAACAGCTTCAGAGCTTGCAGAAGAGTATAGACGCTCAGTTTCTCCGAATTAGTGCCCGAATGGATAGCTTTGATACAAGACTCTGCTCTGTAGAACAATATGTAAAAGAGACAAGAAGAGAAAGGGAAGGACCAGGAGATGAGGGAGGAGATGTTTTTTGAAATGATGTAGAACATGAACATGATCAAGCTGGAGAGAAACTTGAAAGTCTGGTGAAAACTGAGAAAGCGAGGAAGCAGAAACAGCCGAAGAAGAAACAGCCGAAGCAGAAGCCGAAGAAAAAGCAGAAGGAGCCGGAGCAGAAGGAAGCAGAGCAGAAGGAGGCGGAGCAGAAGAAGGCGGAGCAGAAGGAGACAGAGCAGAAGGAGGCAGAGCAGAAAGAGCCGGAGCAGAAAGAGCCGGAGATGAATGAGGTGGAGCTGAAAGAGGCGGAGCAACTTGTAGTCCGATCTCCGTACCTGCTTAGAAGTAAAAGAGGTATTGAAGTTTGAAGAGTAATATCCATTGTTTTGGTAATACTTAATATTTCGTGGTAACACTATGTTGTATTACTTGGTATGTGTAGGTAGAACCAGACGGTGCTGACGTTGTGAACGAAGAAGTGGGTGTAGGTAAATGGAAACAAGAGCAATTGAAGCTAGGGCCAAACACAAGGCAGAGACGTTAGTCTCTTATGACATTTGATATATGTATTTGTATTTGGATTAAACTGAATTAGGGTGTGTACTTCTATTTCTATTATTGATTTTGGATTACTGAAAACCAAATATTGGGAAAACTTGGTATTATTGGTGAAACCACATATAAATGGTATAACCATATTATTGGGTGTAAACATCTTAGTATTATTTGGTGTAACCACTTATATATGTGGAATACTAGGCCTAAACAGTTCGAGTAAAAATAATTAGAATAATGTTTGTACACAACATAAGGGAGTATTAAACATTACGAAATGTGCACATACAAAATCCAAAACATAAGAAAGTAAAAAAAACAAAAAACATAAGATAGAAAACATCAGACACATCAGTCTCCCATATCAGGAAAAACCCTAACTACCCGGTACACATATAGGAAGAACCTTCCGCATTCGCGAGTTAAGAAGCAGTAGTCGCAGATGTTCCCTGGTTTATACTCATCATTCCACCAATGCTCCCATCGGTTAACTGTATCGCACGGACAGTGGATAAGAGTATTGAGGCGCAGTAAAAAGCGACGATGGCCTTCATTGAATATCTCTGGCAATCCCATTGGCCAACCAAGATGTACTTCTTCAACGAGGTCGCGGGTGCACTTCCTTATTGTTTCCCGGCATAGTTTGTTGAGGTACTCATCACCCTCGGGATGTTCCATAACAAGTTTCATGAACATCCCGTAGACATATACTGCACACGTGTACCCTCTATCCGCCGCTTCCTTGATCAGTAGAATCCCTCCAAAATCTTTTCGACGAAAAAAGAGTTTCATACCTCGCATGAAAATCATGCCTGGATTTCGTGCATCATAGAACTCTCTGAAGACATCGATGATGAGATGGACATCTTGATCCTCTGGATGATCCATATTAAAGGGATCAACTTCAGCGTAGAAGCCAGGGCTTCTGGTGCAGTCGTTGAACCTATGACAAATCGAGCGAATCCGTATAAGGTCACCAATTGTGTAAGCCAACTTCGCTAGAACCTTTTCTAGTAGTTACTCTGCCATGGATTTATATATGAAAGTGGTCGAGGCCGAGTTTTGTGAAAGTTCTGAAACCCTAAGAGAAAATGATGGATTTTGTAATATAAAAGGAAAATCTGAGAGGAATCCTAAGAGAGAGGAGGAAGGAAAAAGTGATGGATTTGGGAAAGTAATGAAGAAGTAGAATGAATTTCAGAACTTCTTTGCAAACTTAAATAATAGAAAATGGAGCAAGTGAGAGGAAGTGAGTAGTCACATCGAATAAACGCGACCGTATGAGAGAGAGATGAATATCGGAATAACTGCTACTCTCGTTAATGTGTTATTGAAAATATACAATAAAAATTTTATCCTCTAAATTAATAACATTGGGACTCTTATATCTTAGAGAGAGTTATTAATTTATAAAGAAATTAATTGAACCAAAATATAAATTTGGGACCAAAGAAATTTATTAATTAATCGAATTTATTAATTTATCGAATATTAATTTATAGAGTTTCTACTAATTGATTTTTACTCATATACTGCGATATTCGAACATTATGTATGGATTACTAAAATGTTGACATGTTATATATCATCAAGTTATCATCAATTTTTCTTATTAAAAATTTAAACCACCCATAAATAATTTCTTCAAAGATAAATTATCAAATTACCATAAATATCAAGGTTCTTAGGAAAAAAAATAGGAGGTTACATATATGAATTGTTCAAAAAAAAAAAAATAGGCTTCATTTGAATTTCGATGACATTCCAGACCTCTTCCTCTTTATCTTCTTCATCTCTCCCTTCAAACAGAAACGTAAAAAATCTCATTTATGTTTAAAAATCATATAGCCTTAATTTGTATTCAATATTATTACTTAATCATGAGTTATGTCTACAATTAAAATTTAAAAAACCAAACAACATCAACTGATTATTTTCCAGTCATATAGATTTCAACTTATTTTAGATTTGTCATAACCAAAAAAATGACTAATTACTTACCCATTCAGATGTGTCCATGTTTCAAATTTCTCTCTCAACGAATCCGCAATGCATGCACTTCAATCCTATCTCCTGATCCAGAATCAATTCATGTTCCGGTTTTGTACAATGTGTGTGGGAAGGCTTATCGACTGAGATGTCTTTGTCCTTCTCCTCAATAAAAAAAAATATATATAAATTTTCACTCATGATCATGACATATTTTATAAACCATTAAACAGAGAGAATATATTACATTTGAAAGATTTTGCTTGAATTGTTTCCACAGCTCTGCTTGCTCGATCTCAGAATCAGTTGGCAAAGGTGGCAACTTAGGTTCCACCACACCAAATCTCATGTTCAAAGGTGGTGAGTTGATGATTAGCAGACCATTCTCATCAAAGGTGGTCGTTGCATTAGTGTTGGTAGTTGTACCAGTCTTACGGCTGTTAATGCTTTCATTAACTGCCGTAAGACTGGTACAACTACCAAAACTGTATTTGATTTTTACCAATCCATTAAGTAAATAAATATTTTTGGGTTTATTAGGGGAGAGAAAGATGTGACTTTTAACTGCTCCGCACGATAAGGCTGAACGGTTTTGAAGGGTATTTATTATATGAGTCGCACCCTAGGGTTTTCCTTTCTCTTTCCATAAATATAACTCGCTCTCTCTCACTCATATCTATATTCTAAATCCTCTTCTCTCTATTTAGTGATATCTTTGCTCTCTTTATCACTTTAAAATGGCCCCTAAGGCGTGGATTATGACTCATCTGAGGGAGTTGGTTCAGTGCAAGGCCGGTGGCGGAAGACATTTATTGAATGGCAAGCAGCGCTGTTGGGCCCCCCTAGTAGTCTATACGAAGGGGGCATCTTCTTCATCTCCATCCGTTTCCCACCGGATTACCCCTTCAAGCCACCAATGGTGTCGTGGAAGACGCCGATTCTGCACCCCAAGACGCCAATGGTGTTGTGGAAGACGCTGCTACTCGTCACCGCTACCTGGAAGGTTGGAACGACAGTGAAGGAACTCCTCCAAGCGCTCCATGACATGCTGCTTCACCCTAAGGTCGAGGAAGAGGATAACTACCTCGCAGACGTCGCACGCATGTGCGTCTTGGAACCGAAGCGGTTCAAGAAGGAGGCCCTCCTGATGACCGATGCACACGCCATGAATTAATTCATGATGTTTTCACAATAAAATAACGCATTTTATGTTTTACTATTTTTCGTTGTAAAATATTTATTATTTAAAAATTATGACTGTAATATATTTATTTACAAAAAAATTATTAGTAAAATTTCTTGTATGATTCTATCCACTATATTATCTCTGTCGATACATAAGGAATCCCTAATAAGAAAACCCTAATACTCGGTATCAATTGGTGTAACCATATGTATTTCCGAAAATCGAAAATATGTAATACTTGGTATCGTTTGGTGTAACCACATGTATTTCTGAAAATCAAAATATGTAATACTCGGTATCATTTGGTGTAACCAAATATTTATCGGATAATTGAAAATTTTTAATACTCGGTATCATTTGGTGTAACCATATGTATTTCTGAAAATCGAAAATATGTAATACTCGGTATCGTTTGGTGTAACCTACATGTTTATCGGATAATCGAAAATATGTAATACTCGATATCATTTGGTGTAACCACATGTAATCCCGAAAATCGAAAATATGTAATACTCAGAATCATTTGGTGTAACCACATGTTTTTTCGGAAAATTGAGTAAGTCTTGAGTACAACCATGAATCGTAACTACTTGAACATGTAGATAGTTAAAGAAACCGAGGCCACAGCAAAAACAGATGGAACAACCATGTCCTTAACTTCCTTAAATATCTTAATTCGTCACGTCTATTCTAATTCCCTATCCATTTTCTTCGAAACCAAGTCACAAACCATCTCATAAAGGACAGCATGAGACCTCATTGCCTCAACCATTTCCTCCTTCAGGTTGTTTACCGATTCCTGTAGCTGGGAAATCACCGTCGAGTGAATCCGGTTCATGGTTCTAGTCCAACCACTCCGGCCTTGCATCTCGGTCAAATCATGCCGAACATCTGCAATCTCTTCTAGCATCGCCTCATCACACCACTTGAAGAGATGACATCCGGGATTCTACAAGACACAAACCGTATAAATATTTTTGGTACAAAATTAAAAGCAATCAACAGCTGAACTTACGTATTCTTTATTGCAAGCGAAGAATCTTCTTCCCAGATCTAAACGTGGGAAGTTTTGATGATTGGTTTACGATGACAATAACAAGAATCACAGGATTCGAGAATCTTCGTACAATTCGGATGGAGGGCTCCCGCTTAAAATCTCCGAGTCGGACGACGAGCCGAGACTTGGCATTCTTGCAAGAAATTGTTATTTTGCAAAAAATTGAGTGTTTTGTGTTTTGGTTGTGATTTGTGCGTAAACCCATATATTTTAATGAATTTTGATGTTGGGGGGAAACTCAAATTTGGAAATGTCTGTTTTGGGGGGGGGGGGAACTCAAAATTGGAATGTATATTTTGGGGGAAAAAATAAATTTGAGTTTCGTGGATAAACCTGGGAAATAATAAATAATTATAGTGCAGTCTATTTGTTCCATCCAATAAGACACGTGTTCAAGTGAAAACACATGTCGTTTATTCTAACTGAGAATTTAAAACGTAGTTGTGCCTTGTTTTCCAGTTATACACATCGTCCACATAGTGTTACTTTTGGTGGATAGACCGTATTCGCAGTAATACTGAAATGTCAAGAATATATTCCGGTAATACGTTTCATAATTGGTTATAAAAGCAAATTATCAACTTTTTCATCAAACAAAATTCGAGGAAAAATATGATACGTATTCTTTCCATCATTGATGGCCTAAGCTTGACAATGTGACTATAGAAGGAGATTGACACTTAAGTGTCGGATGTGGTGAGATTTGTATTATTTATTCATTATTTTTAGTAGTTTAAAACACTGTTTACTAGTCCCTCATAAGTGTTAGCATGAAAACGACCATATTTTAAAATACTGATTATTATCGTGGTCGTATTTTGCCATCCCCAAATTATGAAATCGGTTTAAATTGGTCTATTGGTGGTTAGGGGTTGGTTAACCTGTTCAAAACGACGTCACCTGGAAATGAGTCTCTTTTAATCTTATTTCCTATTTTTTATAATAATATTCTACCTGACACATGATCACCTTTCTCTTCTTCCGACGAACATTCCATCGTGTTTTTAACTTTTACACGACATTCTCTGACCTAAAAGTACTACTTTAACTTTTCTTTTTCACAATTTTTTTGCTCTTGCTTCTCCTCCACAGTTCACAATTATTTGTGGTCGACAGAACACCAAATGGCCGTACTAAACATTATAAATAGAGCGTAGTTATACCAAGTTTTCCTGACCAAAACTAGAGCGTTTATATTAACTGGGTTTGTTGAACGTCGTTGTACTAATAATTCTAGTTATACTCATCATCCACGTTGTTGTCCATTTATTGTTTTACAGTATTATAAGTAATACTTATATCAAAATGAAAAACTTTCGGTTATACGCTTCATCATAGGTTATAAAAGCTATAAACAAACGTTCTCGTGTAATGTCTATATCATTTAAAATTTTTAAAACACTGCTTCGTAGTTCCTTTAACATAGTAGCTTGACCACGAACAAATTTGCGTAGACTGACTCATTTTGTGGTCGAATTTCGTTAGAGTCACATTTTCAAATCGATTTCCTTTGGTTTACAGGTGGTTTAATGGGTGGTTTACATCTTACTAAACGACGTCGCTCCGAGACGGGTCCACTATCTGTCCTTAGTTTTTTTTTCTTTATCTCTTTTTTACTTTGTTTTTACTTTTTGAGAATAATTTTTTCCCTTTCCCAAGGAACATTCTCTGACTTTTTGAGAATAACTCATATTATATCCTTTTGATTTGAGGTATTTTTACTCTTTACGTACACGAGAAAGAGAACTTTGAACTTTGAACGAGAAAGAGAACTTGAACTTTGAACAAAAGACTAAGGAGAGAAAACAATACTTAAATAAAACAAAAACAAATTTTCACTTGGATAGATCAAGTTGGTCACTCTTTCAAGAAGCGATTTCTAATATCCAACTGGAATTTTGCCGCCTCCATTATCCAGTGGCAAGAATCGCACCAATCGGGGGGCACATCTGCATATCCCATCATAATTATTAATGGGTGAATGTCTCCATTTCCACAATGCAAGTTATTAATTTTGTCCACCACCAATGTAATCCTCTCTCCAAACTGTGCTGGAGTGACATACGGGGGGTCCTTTAGGGCTTGCTATTTCAATTCGTAATCGCATTTCTTTTGATTCCGCCCGTGTAAAATCTGGGACAGATGTTAAGCTGATGATGAAGACAATCATTTGGTGGCAATATTTTGCCAACGAGAATCCCGCTTCCGATGACGCCTTAAGCATCACCATCCCTGCCTCTATATCATGGTCATAGAAAAAAATTGAAAGACCTCTTTCAAATAGAGCCGTAGGATTACCTTCTGCAAAACATCTGTCCTTGAACATTCTCATCCATGCCATATCAAAGAACCAAGGTGTGGACATGCTTAGCAAATCCACGGTCCGAAGGAAGATTGGATCCTTGGAGATCTGGTAAAAATCCCTACTTGCCACTAAAGCCCTACAGTAATCGCGAATGCTAGAACTGACTACCTTCTTTAGTATTTCTTTTTTCATCTCTATGGGCAAATCAGAAAACCCTCTTTGCCTAGCCATAGTAGATGAATGAGATTATGTTTCAGAAACTCTTTAGGTCTACATTAAATAACAATCCGCTTTATCACATTTGGGGGAAACGAAACGTCGTTTGAAGATATTGACCGCATTAACTCAAACGAGACGTTGTTTGAAGATATTGACCGCATCAAGTATTTCCAAGTAATACAACCACAACATAAACCCTAAATCCAAAGATGGTTGTACTAAGTATTTCCGAGTAATACAATCACAACATATCTCTCCACTCTCCAAACTAAACCACGTTATCACCCGAGACACCTCCTCCAGCATTTTCACCTCCTGCATTTTCACCTCCAGCATTTTCACTTCGAGCATTTTCACCTCTAGCATTTTCACTTCCAGCATTTTCTCCTCCACCATTTTCACCTCCAGCATTTTCACTTCCACCATTTTCACCTCCAGCATTTTCACTTCCAGCGTTTTCACCTCCAGTAAAATAGCTATAAATTTTGTAAGATTCTGGCCGACGCTTATTACTCGTCTTCGTCCTCTTCGACTTCGGTCGACGCTCTCCAACGGATGAATGCCTTTACTGCTGTTTTGCCCCCCTTTTTAGCTCGTAAACCGGGGGCAAAGCGCTCAATTGGTTAACATCATCGGGAACAACCCACTGTGACTTATGTGGAACATGATAGATGGTTCTGTTATAAGCAAAAGCCCGCTGCTCGGTTAAATAATACATCGAACACAAGTCCTCCACATTGATATCCACTTCTCTGTCTGGCCGCTTCATGTAAGCTTCTAATGCGGCTAAGGCATGGACACATAGATACTTGTCTATATCAAAAAGCTTGCACGAGCAAGTTTTATTTTTCAAGCTCACCGTGTAATTAATCCCATCGAATCCAAGAACGCTGTATTCAATCTGAATGATGTGAAACCTAGCTTCTTAGAATCAGCACATCTTTTGTGAAAAATATTTTCCACAAAGGCAACCAGTTTGCGTCCTGGTGGCGTTGAAGGAGCCTCGTTCCTATGCTTGTTAAACCATTCACACAATTTTTCAACAATCGCATCTATCATAGGTAATAATGGCAGCTTCCTTGCATATTTAAACACACTATTCAAGGACTCCACAACGTTACTAGTATATAGATTGTACCTCTCTGCTGGAAAATAGCACTTGGCCCATTTCGATACTTCTACACGCCTTTCTAGATAATCGGTCACAGCAGGATACTTTAATTCCATCCTCGAATAATGATCATGAAACTCGGCCTCTGTATACTGTCTTGCACACTCCATGAATGTATCTGCAACTATTTCTTTCCCTTGAAACTTGCATTTTCACATTCTGTGAAAGATGCCAGGTGCAATACCCATGTTTAGCTTCTGTGTACACCTCAGCTACTGCGTTAATGAGGCATAAATTTCTGTCCGAAACAATAACCAACTCATGACTATCGGGTATAACCATTTTTAACTGCCTGAAAAACCACTCCCAACTGTCGTTTTTTCTGAATCAATAACTCCAACAGCAATCGGATAATGGTGACGATTACCATCCTGACAAGCAGCTAAGACTAGCTGACAACCCATTCCAGCTTTCAAAAAAGTGGCATCAACAACTACCACTTTTCTCATAACTACAAACCCTTCAAGGCAAGCTCCCAAAGCGACAAATAAGTACTTGAATCTTCCTTGTTCGTCCAGTAACACATTGTGTTTTGTCCCTGGATTCACCTTCTGTAGCATATACAAATACGAGTACAGATCTCTATAGCTGTCTGCAGGAAAACCACGAACCATAGATTTATCTTGCTGTACTCCTCTCCATGCGGTGGAGTATGACACACTCACAGAAGCGTTTTGTTTAACCTAAAGCATGACAGCGTGAGGAGTTGGTGTATCTAATCGACCTGGATACAACTCCTTAACAACAGATGCAACTAATCTTGGTGTTCCTTTCCTTTGTTTGCTGTTTGTACTCGCGCTGGCCCGAGAACAAGTATGCATCTTCCGGTATACTGTTACAGGAAAACAGGGTGTATTCGCATCCTTCCAAGCTCGTAAATACCAATTACAACCTGTTTCACATCATTTCACGATATATCACCTCTTATCTGAATTCTTTATAGTCAGACCAAAACAATATTGATGTGAAGCTCTATACACTAAATCTATCAAATCTTGTTTACATGCAAATTGTTGCCCCACTCTCAGATTCATACCATCTTCCCATTAAAAATGTTGTGTTTCTACAACTTCAGGAGGGGGACCATAATCAAAATAAAACCCTCTGTATTCCTCCTCCTCGTTATCAAACTTGGCTTTAGCATCATCATCTACTCCATCAGCATTTTCACGGGAAACATCATCACCATCTTTTCCATTGTCAAGTGTAACATTATCACCATCTTCTCCATCACGTGTAACATCATCACCATCTTTTCCCTCATCACCGTCAGCTTCCTCTATCAATGGGACATTTTTGTGATGTTGTCCTGCTGAACAGTTGCCTGTGTAAATAGCAAGTACACCATTATTTGATCCACCATGACCTAAACGCAACCCCCCATAATTTATACCAACTGAACTTACCCTCTCAACTCTGGAAAATTCCTCAACTTCAACACCTTTGATGACCTCTACATTAATAATACTTCTGCGTCTCTCTTTATCCAGTGAGGTCAGGAACATGGCTAGGTCATCATCATTCGAAATATAAAATTGTTTCTGAGTTTGCATTTACCGGAATGTAACTCAGTATCAACTTACTCGAAGATTCAACAATCCCAACCTTCGTGCATATCTTTTCCACTAAATAAGAATAAGTAATCTCCTCCAAACTTGATGACTTAAATATTATACCATACATGGACGCTGGGGCTGAAATCCATTTATCCTCCGAAGTTGAATAATATCCCCCGTAATCAAAAAATAGGCTCGTTATCATTATCACCTGAAAAAATAACACATAGACCATACTCAACCGCATAAAAAATGTTTCCAGTTGTTTCCAGTTATACACAGGTAATACCAATTGTTACTCTATCTCTCTCATTTAATTAGATCTAATTGTCAACTCGTGGAGAAACTCTAATCTAACTTGATTTACAGCATCTAAAACTCCAATCCAATAAATATCCAGTCGATTAGCAACCAATTACCATGTCCATAGTATACCATTGCCTATTCAATAATCGAATTTAATCCCAATCGTGGTTCTAGGGCAACGACTTTCCAATAACGAAATGAAGAAGAATATCCAACGAAATGTCAATTACCTCGATTAAGCTTCAATGAGGGAAGAGCGCAGCAAAATGTCAAGAAGGATTCGAGTTCTGAGAATTCGTTCTCTAGCGATCGCTGGGGTGAAGCGAGCGAGCTGGTCAAAAATGGTTTCTCTTTCAAAGCCTGTTCTGATTGGCTAAATTTTTGGCGCCTAAAAAATGTCGACACGCTCCTGATTGGTTAAAATTTGAGAAGCTCGCTTCTGATTGGCTACTCATGCTTATATCTCATTGGACGAATTTTTGTTTCACCACTCTTGATTGGTTTATCTCTGCTTATTTATGATTGGCCAATTTTTCAATTTTCTCTCATAATTTACTTCTTCCAAAATTACAAGGACAAATTTGAGATTTCCAAACTCATTAAAATGTGAGGGACCCGCGAGAGAGACACTAGAATGAAAGATGAGACGAGAGAATAAATAATCTCTTTAGAGGAGTGTCTTAGGTTATCTCTCCAAATATTTACTATTGAGTAAAGACGAAGTTGACCCTGAAAAGACTTTCTTTCCTTCTTTGGATCTTAACCTCAAATACTCCTCCCTTAAATCTCTCATTCTCATATACTCCCTCAAATCTTTCATTTCTTTTTGATTTTCTTTTTAATACGAAAAAGCATAAAAAAACATAAAAACCCTTAAAGAAAATGCAGAATTACATATCCAATTTCTCTAAATCAAACTATCCAGACCCAGACCCATATCCAATTTAAATAACCAATTAAACTAATATCAATCAAATTAAACCGGTTTAATTTGGTTAAACCATCCCAAAATTAAAAATCCATCATTCTTCCCCAACTCTCTTCAACCCACGATGAACAAACCTTAAATCGAGCCATCGACGAGCAACTCTCATCAACTCTGTCTCCCGATCTCGAATCGATTCCATCAGTTTTTGAATCGATTCCATCTTCTCATTCTTGTTCGATCAGTCCCGAACAAACGCGACTCCTCTCTTTTCGACTTAAATCCAGAAATCTCCACTCATTCCCTTCAATTCGATCTACAGAAAAAAACTTCAACGCCGCTGCTCCGTTTTCACTATTCTGTCGTCGCCGAACAAGTATTTTCTGGGCTTAATAGCGTTTAATTAGAACCCTAGTTTCTGATTTCTTTCCCTCAATTCTAAACCCCAACTGATTTCTGATTTCTGTTTCAGATTTTTTAGAGGATGTCGACTAGGGGTTCACCTTCTCAACCAGAGAGATCTGAGGCTGAGTATGCTACGGCATCAGAAGAAGGATTGGGTTCGAACTCAAACGTTAATCCATCACAACCGGTATGTAGTTTAGTACAACTAGTATATTTTAGTACAACTGCTTTGTTATATAGTTTAGTACAACTAGTATATTTTAGTACAACTACTTTGTTATATAGTTTAGTACAACTTGTATAGTTTAGTACAACTGATTTTGGCTGAATGGTTTAACTGATATTATTTACATATAATATGCGTTTTGATTGCAGCAAGAGGAAGTCTCAATACCAATGGAACCTCGAGACTTATTCTTCAGGAAAAGCGAGTATCTGTTATACCCGAAGTTTCAATCAATGTGTGAAACCTTTAATTTCATGGAAGTCTTCAAGAGGCTTGATATCTCAGAGAGGAACTGGTTTGAGAGAAGAACTGGTTTGAGAATCACCCACAGTTCAAGCATATTGTCCACATGTTTATTTAGAAGAATAAAATGTTAATGCGAATGTGGATGTTTTTTGTTGTTTATTCATTGATTAAATCTGTATCTAAAAATAAATATAACATTAATATTTTTGTATAAATCATTTTAGTGATACAAAAATTTAATTATAACATAATATTTTTTCTTAAAATAAAAATATTTTAAAAATATTCTTTTTATTTTATTATTAATTACAAACAACAGTCATTATTTCTAAATTTACAAATTATACACAAATATTTACTTGTTAGTTTTGATTTTTGGTTTTATGGATATGTTTTACTAAATGTTTTAATGGCTTTATAGAAGAACTTTAATATACCACACTATCTCTTTGTCTTAACTTTAATTTTTAAAAAAAATATAATTTTAATTACATAATTTAAATATTTGTTTGTTAGTTTTGATTTTTGGCTTTATGAATATGTTGTACTAAATATTTTAATAGTTTAAGAAGAAATTTAAGATACCATACTTTATCTTTGTTTTAATTTTATTTTTTATTAAAATATAATTTTGATTACAAAATTTGAATATTTGCTTGTTAGTTTTGATTTTTGTCTTTATGGATATGTTGTAATTAAAAAAAAGAAATTTTAAATATAATAATATAATTATAGAGAATATTATTTTTAGTGTAAATAAGTAAAAAGAAATGTATAGTATCAAAAAATTAAAAAATAATAAGTAAAAAGAAATGTATAGTATCAAAAACTTAAAAAATAAAATAAAATAAAAACCACATGTGCGGCGTCAAATTGCACGAGCGCCGTCAAAATAATTATAAAAATAATTAATTACTTTTGTTGCGCCGTCAAATAATACACAAAGTTATACCCAAGTAGGTAAGTTGTACTCTATTTTGTTGTATTACACAGAGTTGTACTTTCATAGATAAAATAATTTTATTAGTTATACTGTACTAGAAATTACATTTTTATAGTTGTACTTTTGAAAATCGGTAATAATAAGACATTTAAGAAACATATATATAATAAAATGTATAAAATTATGTTTTTTGTTAATTTCTTATAACTATATAGCATTAGTTGTAATAGTTGCCATAGAAGTATAAGGTAGATGTTATGAAAATATGATTTTTATGTTCTCAATATTCAAAAATGCATCAAGTTGTATTAATTCATAAAAATAGATATGAAATAGAGTCTTTAAACACATACTGTTTTCCGAAATGCGGTATTTTAAATAAAACGAAAAAATGAAAAAAAGAAGTTCAAGTACACACTAGTTGTACCCGATAGTTATACTAGTTGTACCTAAACATCACCAGCGAATCCTATTCTGCTTCCTCTTGTTCTGGTATGTTAGGATCATTAAAGAACCATGCTCCTAGTCCTCTTCCTCTTCCTCCTCCTCTTCCTCCTCTTCTTCCTCTTCCTCTCCCTCGATGTTCTCCAACTGATGGATGCCTAATTGTGTTGATGCGTCCTTTTTTCTTAATTATTTCTGGAGGAAATATACATTTTGCTCGGATATGGTCAGGAACAACCCAGTCATCTTTATGGGGGACTGGATAGATCATCCTGCAGTAAGCCAACGACCAATATTCCATCCAATAATAGTGGGAGCAAAATTCACGTAGATGGAGCTCCCTCTATCCGCTCATAAAGATAGCAGCTGCTAACATCCCCCGAATCAAAACATATGATTGTGCATCGAGTGTTACTCATCGTTCCATTAAAAGAAAAATAGAATATATTTATAGTTGTACACCAGTAGTACTAGTTGCACCAGTTGTCTAAGTAATACCAATTGACTAAAAATTTCTGGTTACTTATAGAATAGATCGATCCAGATCAATGCTTCCGAAAGATTCATACGTATTCTAGTACTCTAATCTACTTAAATAACCAATGTAAAGCCCGAATAGACGTATATATAAAGTTTACTAACAGAAAAAAATCACAAACATAATTTCTAAACCCTAAACGCATAAACTCGTTTTTTACACCAGTAGTACCAGTTGCACCAGTTGTCTAAGTAATACTAGTGGTACTAAAAGCTTCTGGTTACTTATAGAATAGATTGATTCAGATCGACGATTCCGAAAGATTCATACGTATTCTAGAACTATAATCTACTTAAATAACCAATGTAAAGCCCGAATAGACGTATACATAATGTTTACTAAAAGAAAAAAATCACAAACATAATTTTTTAACCCTAACTCGTTTTTTTATTTTGAAATGGGAAGAATTTACCTTCAAATCACGTTCAGGGTTGTCGAGAGCAGCTGAAGACACGCCGTCGGATATGTGTTTGTCGAAAGTTACAGATCGCTGAAGCTTCCAGAGTTTTGGAAGAAAACTCGTTTTTTTTACGTAACGAGAGAGGAAGAAAGAAAGAAGAAGAAGAGTGGGTCCCTTTAAAATTGATTGTGGTTTGGTGGTTGGGTAAGATGGGTCTGAATTTAAACTAATATTAAATTGTATCTGACTGGTTTGGTTTAAAAAGAGAGAAAGATGTAAAAAATTTGTGGGGTCCATTTAAAAAGAAGGGGTAAAAAAGAAGGAGAAAATAAGAGGAGAATAAAAGAGGAGTGTGTAAAATTTTTTAATATGAAGAAGAGTATATGAGGTTAAAGTCCTAAAAAAGAGGGAGAAAATAAGAGGAGTATGTAGAATAAAAGAGGAGTGTGTAGAATTTTTTAATATGAAGAAGAGTATATGAGGTTAAAGTCCTCTTTCTTCTAGTTTCATCAAATTGAAATTTGAAACCAAACAAAATAACATAAATCAATATAACTCAAAAACAGAGACTTTTTTGATAAAATTTCAAACACAAAAGTTCTTCTCTTAACTGATGGCTATCTAGCGAGACTCATATTCCCATGGTTCTGGTGACGATAGTAATACCGATATCAACAACCATTGTTATTATTGTAAAACATGTTAACATTTATTATTCCATGTATAAAACATATATGTTTGCAGTTAAAAAAAGACATATATGTTTCTTTCTAATAAATTTATAAGACTCTAACTCAATTATTACCTGCTAATTCAACATTTTCTGAAGAATAATTATATATATGATTCAATAATAAATATTTTAACATGGTAAAAGTTTTAGGATTAATTCACTTAATATGATAGGTTGACCAAAAAAAATTAAATATATACTAATGGATAATTTGAAATTAAGTTTTTAGGAGAGATAATTATTTTGGCCCATAATATCCTTCATTTATTTTATTACTTACATTACCATTAACATGTAAATTATATTGTCAATAGTTAAAATCGATGACACTATTCATAAATTCCTCCATAACACTGTTTAAACAAAGCGAGCAAGATTATTCATTGTATGAAATTTAATATCTGATACGTGGTAGTATACTAACAATAATATGTAATGCATATTAATATGTTAACCAGGCGTATTGGTACATGTTAACAATGATATACGATATATGTTAACAACTCATCTGAAACTTGTTAACGTATTAACAATAATATCTGGATATTGTAACATGTTAACATAGTATGTTAGCGTAGTGCAATAATATATGATATTAATTAACGTGCTATCAAAAATATCAAAGTCTTCATTAAGATGTTAACAATAACATATGGTGCTTGTTGACGTGTTATCTAATACTTGTTAATGTGATAACAATAATAACAATAATAACAAGTATCATATATTATTGTCTATACATTATAAGTATAATATATTATTCTTAATACATCATCATACTCTGCTAATATGTTATAAGTATCACATATTTTTGTTAGCACGTTAACAATGATCAGATATTTTATTAATGTGTTAACAAAATTTATGATAATGTTGTTAGCACACTGATTGATATCAAATATTATGTTTTAAGTTTATGAATAATATCACAGACTTTAGGTGAACAGTGTCATGGGTTTTTATTCATTATCAACACATTTTTTATGTTAGTGGTATTATATGTAGTTATCTAAAATTAAAATGTATAAATATAATTTTTTTATTTCTCTTTCTTACTTATTTAATTTTAAATTTTCTTACTTATTTAATTTTAAATTATCTTTTAACCCTTACTTAATTTTTATATAATTTGTTAGTAGCTAGTGGTAATACTTTTTTATTGTATCGTATAATATCAACATTTAACTATAACAAGTATGTTAACGTTGTAATTCAACATTTACCATGTTAATATAATTTGTAACATGTTAATAATAAATGCCAATAAAAAGTTAATCTTCTTCTTGATGGATTTTGATGGGATAAAACTTTGAATCATCTCTGCTTACTCTTGTGAGTGAATTACTACCCTGCAGACACTCTCACTAATTCTCTACTGTGAATTGTCTCTGCCTACTTTCGCTTTCGCTGTTTACATCTAACTCTATTATTTTCACGTTAAGAAATATGTTAGATTGATAACAATAATAATAAGTTGGATATATTGTTGTGTGTAATCAATTTGTTTAGCATCCTATGAATAAATTTATCTTGTTATTAAAGTATTTATGTGTTAATTGAATGATATATAATATTAATAATATATTTTACATGGTATTACATCTGTTTATGTTCAAGCATCGAGAATCTCGCCAGCCAAACCAATATTGTCCTCACAATAATGGCAGCGTTAGCGAACTCTTTTGCAAACCTAGATTCAAAAATGAAATCCTCGTATGGTTGAGGCATTGATTCCACAATCAAAACCAGATTCATTGGCCAGAATCCATTTGCAATTTTCGATCTTGAAGCTCTTTTTAGGTTCAAATCGGTGATGAGGGTAGGTAGAGAAAGAGAGTCGGCAAGTTTATTGACGGCTCTGCATGGAGAAACAACCATCGAAGAGTCTTGCCATCGGATTTGTGACTTAATTCTAGTCCAAAAATACTCGTTGTAAGGAGTGGGGGCAACCTAACTTTTCGACTTTGTTCTTCGATCAATCATTTTTATTCGATTTCTTGTGATTTTGTTTCTCTTTCTTTCTATAGTGTTGAATCAAAGAAAAAAATGGATGGGAAGAAAGAGACAAAAAAAAGAAAGAGAAGGAGGGAGAAGAAATTGTACATGTACAGATAACTAGGGGTAAGGGCATCTCCAATGGGACTGCATAACACCAAATTTGGTGTAATTTTGCACCAAATTAAACCTCTCCAACGGAACTCCAAATCTAACACCAATATAGTGTTGTGAACTGTTTATACCAAATTTGACGTGACACTATTCACAACACCAAATATTATTCATTTATTTTATTATAAAATGATCAATTAAATAAATATAAAGTTAAATAATAAAAAATTTAAATTTAATAATATAATAATAGAGAATATTTTTTAGTGTGATATTTGGTGTTAGGGTTGGAGATGAAAAATAATTTGGTGTTGAAATCACACCAAATATAGTGTAATTTATGGTGTTATGGTTGCAGTTGCTTTAAGAATGGATTGAAGAAATTAGAACATAAGATAAGTAGGGGTAAGATTGGATTTAACGAATTGTAACAGTAAAATGCACAATGTTTAGTTATTTTGCTAAAAGGCTAATCACAAACTAAGATAAACGATATAATGCTAAAAGGCTAATCACAAACTAAGATAAACGATATAACATGTGTTCTAAGGGTACATCTTCGATCTCACCACATGTTCTTTCTTAGGTTGCAGAAGATGACCATTGCCCGAAATCACCGCCAGTCATGAGACTCCAGCACGTTGAAGCTTATGAACTCGAATGGAGATTCAACCAGATCTGATCCATAAACTTCAAAAACTAGATGTTTGCTCATTCATCAAGGTTCACATAAGATGACTGAGTAAACTAACCTTCTAAACATCAAGAATCGACCCATGAAATATCTCTGAATATCTAGAAAACTTATAATTCATAAGAATACGTTCAAAGAAAGCTCTAATCATGGTTTACATGCGAACAAACACCAAAGTTATAGATAATAAAAAAATTAAAAATTATATATTGTTATTGATTTGTTTTGCCGGCTAAATACATTGGCTACATAAATGGTATTCGAAGCTCAACACCCATACAAGTTTTTTTAATGCTAAAAGGCTAATCACAAACTAAGATAAACGATATAACATGTGTTCTAAGGGTACATCTTCGATCTCACCACATGTTCTTTCTTAGGTTGCAGAAGATGACCATTGCCCGAAATCACCGCCAGTCATGAGACTCCAGCACGTTGAAGCTTATGAACTCGAATGGAGATTCAACCAGATCTGATCCATAAACTTCAAAAACTAGATGTTTGCTCATTCATCAAGGTTCACATAAGATGACTGAGTAAACTAACCTTCTAAACATCAAGAATCGACCCATGAAATATCTCTGAATATCTAGAAAACTTATAATTCATAAGAATACGTTCAAAGAAAGCTCTAATCATGTTTTACATGCGAACAAACACCAAAGATTGAAACTTTAAAGTGTAACTTTGCTGTAGCCTACTTAAAAGACCCTTTAAAGTGTAGCAAATATTTACTCCCTCCTAGAAGAAAGATAGAGCACAACATGATTAGAGAGATATAATGTAATTTATGGTGTTATGGTTGGAGTTGCTTTAAGAATGGATTGAAGAAATTAGAACATTAGATAGGTAGGGGTAAGATTGGATGTAACGAATGGTAACAGTAAAATGCACAATGTTTAGTTATTTAGCAAATATGATATTCTCATTGCTGTGGAGCGAAATTTCTCTGATACATATACATATACATA
>NW_006256901.1:8757315-8789463 GCF_000478725.1 Eutrema salsugineum | reverse complement strand
GGGATTTTGTTTAGTATTTCTTTAGTGTTTTCTTCTCTCTTTTCCTGCTTGATTTCAAAGCCTTTTGAATTTTAGAAAAGTTAATTCCTTTACCTGTTTAATGGCTTTCTATTCATCGTTGTGCTCTATCTTTCTTCTAGGAGGGAGTAAATATTTGCTACACTTTAAAGGGTCTTTTAAGTAGGCTACAGCAAAGTTACACTTTAAAGTTTCAATCTTTGGTGTTTGTTCGCATGTAAAACATGATTAGAGCTTTCTTCGAACGTATTCTTATGAATTATAAGTTTTCTAGATATTCAGAGATATTTCATGGGTCAATTCTTGATGTTTAGAAGGTTAGTTTACTCAGTCATCTTATGTGAACCTTGATGAATGAGCAAACATCTAGTTTTTGAAGTTTATGGATCAGATCTGGTTGAATCTCCATTCGAGTTCATCAGCTTCAACGTGCTGGAGTCTCATGACTGGCGGTGATTTCGGGCAATGGTCATCTTCTGCAACCTAAGAAAGAACATGTGGTGAGATCGAAGATGTACCCTTAGAACACATATTATATCGTTTATCTTAGTTTGTGATTAGCCTTTTAGCATTAAAAAAAATTGTATGGGTGTTGAGCTTTGAATACCATTTATGTAGCCAATGTATTTAGCCGGCAAAACAAATCAATAACAATATATAATTTTTAATTTTTTTGTATTATCTATAATTTTAAGAGAAATTGGAGTCTATGTATATAGATGTCGAAATGGGTAGAATAACAAAACACACTATACACGCAACTATGCAAATAATGATAATCTAACTATAACCCTAAAGACCCTACTCCTGCTATAACAGCTAAGACATCTAACTAAGATATGATAGGATACAGTGTTAGAGAAAAATATATATACATCATGCAAATTTGGAAACTGTGGATGGACAAAAAATCTGAACCTGAATATTCGAACCAGAACCAAACCGAATAGAGATATCGAATCCGAACCAAAACCTATAAAAATATCCGATAATTACTCCTCATTGATACCAGTGGATATCAGGTAAACAGAAACCGAATCGATAGGATACCCGAATTACCCAAAATTTAATTATATATTTAATAAAAAATTTAAATATATTTTAGAGTTTCAAATATATTTTTGGTATTTCATATATATTTTCTTTCGTTTCGAGCTTTCAGGCCTATTTCAGAATTTTGGATATATTTTTTAGATTTTCAGATATTTTTGTAGGTTTTGGTTCAGATATTCAGGTTTATTTCGGGTATTCGTGTCTATTTCGGGTATTTGGGTATAATAAATATCTGAAACAATTAAGATCCAAAATATTTCCGGTATTTATCGGTTCTTAAATATCTGAACCGACCCAAAACCAAATGGTACCAAACCGAAAACATTTCAGTACCTATATGGGTAATATACCCTTTACTCGAAATACCTGGAACTAATCTGTTCCTATCTAGAACCGAACTGAATACCCGAATGTCCAGTCCGAACTGTGGCTATCACATAAATGGAAAGCCAAAAGTCACACCTCTTGTATTATATATTAACTGTAGAAATTAAAGGAAAAAAAGACAGAATTATTAGTAGAAGGACTTGTTTAGAAAAAACTAGTGCTAGGGTTTTCTATAGTTCTATAACCGTCAATTCAAAAGTGACATCATGAGATGAGTAGACACCTAAATTATCCCATCTTGGTTGACCCTTAACTTGTTTAAGGAGAAATGTGTCTCCCCCTCCTAATGTCAAATTCTTTCAGTTTTTTTTTTCGTTCTTTAGTGATGTGATTCTGGAAAGAAATAAGGACTTAGAGTTGGAAATAGAAGATGAAGAGCAAGTAGCCGAGGAACAAGAAGCTGTAGCTGATCAAGAAGATCCCTTAAGCGTTCCAAGCGGCCCAATAACCCGATCAAAGGCAAGGAAACTCAAGCAGACTATTAGAGCTATCATCAAAGGTCTTGATCCGATTCAAGAGGGAAAGGAGATAATCACAAGCACACTGATTGTGATCCAAGTCCAAGACGGCTAAGTGGGCTTGAGATCCAGGCTTGTACTCTTTTTCCTTATCTCAAGTTTTTTCCCAATGGGTTTTCTTGAGATAGGTTTTTAATGAGGCAAGAATGGATCTCTAATTCGCCTAAGTCCACAAAGCCTTAAACCCAAACTGTGCCGAACAAGAAGAGCGTCTAAATCAAACTCAAACTTGCCAGCTTGTGCTTTGTTTATTTCCGAGATGTGTTTAATGTTTGCCAAACTCATTTCTTGTTTCTTTCTTCTTTATATTCTCTTGTAACCCTTTATATCAGACCATCTTATATTTTATTCTCAAACTCTTTTTCAAAGACTAATATCACGTTTTATGGTGTGGTATATCCATCAAACAACTTGAATCAATTCTGTGTGTGTCATATCACTTATGATAATCAGTTTGAATCAAGGGTTGGGGAAGCGAATGGACACACACAAGAGTCGCAGAATTGATTCCCTTTTGTGTCCAGTCATTAGAGTGTCGATCAAGGGTAGATCCTATCCAGGATCACATCAAGTGGTATTAGAGCACCATTCTAATCACTGGATCGTCGAGTATCAGGTTGTGTCGATTCAAATTTGAGTTTTCTTTCTGTTTTAATCATCATATCGAATAAAAGAAAACTATAACCTTCACTACAACCGCGTTTTATGATCACTTGTGTTAGATCCATTGAGAAATCTCTTGTTTACATCACAAGACATATAGATCGAACTGTTCTGTGCAAAAAAACTTCATATTCACATCAGTTTTGATTTGTCTTTTCAACTTCCATTGCCGATCTGTTCTCTAAATACTTAAAGTGTCTATTAGGATTCCGTGTGGATCACAAATAGTCATCATCGAACAGAAACGATCGCTAGTGATATTTGCTTGTGTTTGATTTCAGGAAATCATGACAGAAGAAGAAGAGACCATAACAGCAAGACAACAAGCTTCTGATGGAGGCCATGACCGCAAAGATGAAAGAACTGATGGCTGCTCAGTTCGAGATGTATAAACAAGAGATGTATCAACAATCAGACGCAAAAACCAATAGAGAAACAAGGAGAAGAAACCATGTATCCCCTGAGAGAACCAGAGAACAACTTAGACCATCGAGAGATGATGCGGCTGCTAACATCCCCAACCGAGATAGTGGTTCTTTCAGAAGCCATCATCAACGCCAAAGAAGAGTCAGAGAAGAGCCCATACCTTTTCAAGACAGTTTAGGACGAATCAAATTGCGAATCCCTTCGTTCCATGGATATGCTTATCTGGAATGGGAGAAGAAGATCGAATTGGTCTTTAACCGCCACCATTACACCGAGATCAATGGAGTAAGGGTCACATCTACTGAGTTCTATGACTATGCCTTAAGCTGGTGGGATCAATTGGTTACTTCTAGAAGAAGAAATGGAGAATACCCTGTGGAGAGTTGGCAAGAGATGAAAACTATTATGAGGAAGAGATTTGTGCCGAGTCATTATCATAGGAAGTTGCAAAAGATCTGACGGCTTACTCAAGGCAATCAATCAGTTGAAGAGTATTACCAAGAGATGGAAACCCTGATGGATAAACTGAAGACAGAGAAGCCACCATGTCAAGGCTTTTAGGAGGGATAAACTGAGATATACAAGACCGACTTGAGATGCAGCATTATGTGGAGATTGAGGAAATGTTGCATAAGGCAATTCTTATCGAACAGCAACTCAAGAGGAAATCTGTGACAAAACCAAGTTATGGAGCTGTTTCTACAACTTCTTGACCGAGTTATCAGAAGGAGGAAAAGCCAAACTCGTATCTTAGAGAAGGAAAGCAGCTTGCAATACCGAGACCTGAGACAAAACCTTATGTGTCTCAATCAGACATCAAAGGCAAAACCAAAGCATCTTCAAGCCGTGCCAGAGACGTCAAGTGCTTCAAGTTTCAAGGCCGAGGTCATTATGCCAATGAATGCTCCAACAAAATAGTCATTGTGCTATGGGAAAATGGAGATATTGAATTTGAAGAGGAAGGATCAGAATCTGAACCCATGACCGAATATGAGGAGATGCTGGCTCAAGAATCGTTGCTAGTTGCCAAAAGGTCTCTAAGTGTTCAATCAAAGACTGAAGAGCAGGAACAAAGAAAGAATCTGTTCCACACCCGGTGTCTTGTCCAAGGCAAAGTGTGTAGTCTTATCATTGATGGGGGCAGCTGTACTAATGTTGCGAGTGAATCTATGGTAAAGAAGTTGGGAATGAATGTCATGAAGCACCCGGAGCCTTATAAGCTTCAATGGCTTAATGAGAGTGGTGAATTGAAAGTTAACAGCCAAGTCTCAGTCCCTATAACCATTGGCCGATATGAAGATGAAATACTGTGTGACGTGTTGCCAATGGAGGCTGGACATATCCTTCTTGGACGACCATGGCAGTGTGATAGAAGGGTAATACATGATGGGTTTACTAATAAACACTCTTTTGGTTTTAATGGCAGGAAAACTACTCTGATCCCTTTAACACCTCAAGAAGTTTACTAGGATCAACTCCAACTCAAACAGAAGGAGAAGCCCATGACTAAACCATCCTATTTCTTCTTAAAAGCTGGTGATGTTGCGAGAGCCTTGATATCCAAGCAACCAGTCTTATTGTTCGTTTTTAAAGAATCAATTGCTAGTATTACTAACATTACACCGGTGCTACCGGGTGAAATGACTAATTTTTTGCAGGTTTACAAGGACGTGTTCCCTGAGGATAATCCCAAGGAGTTGCCACCGATCAGAGGTATTGAGCATCAGATAGATTTTATTCTGGGGTCCTCTTTGCCAAACCGACCTGCTTATAGAACCAACCCTGTGAAAACTAAAAAGCTGCAGAGACAGGTGAACGAGCTCATGGAAAAAAGCCATATCAGAGAGAGAATGAGCCCTTGTGCCGTGCCAGTGTTACTTGTGCTAAAAAAGGATGGAAGCTGTCGCATGTGTGTTGATTATCGGGCAATTAACAACATAACGGTTAAGTATAGGCATCCAATTCCTAGGATTAGATGAAATGTTAGATGAAGTGCATGGGTCTAGCATCTTCTCTAAAATAGATCTTAAGAGTGGGTATCATCAAATTAGGATGAAAGAAAGAGATGAGTAGAAACCGCTTTTAAAACCAAACATGGCCTATACGAATGGTTAATCATGCCTTTTGGCTTCACTAATGCACCTAGCACTTTTATGAAATTAATGAATCATGTTCTTAGGGTGTTTATAGGTGTATTCGTAGTCGTTTATTTTGATCACATCTTGGTCTATAGTAAGAGTCTAAGCGATCACATTCTGCATTTAAAATCTGTCTTAGATGTGCTTAGGAAGGAGAAACTGTATGCCAATCTTAAGATATGCACATTCTGTACAGATAACCTGGTGTTTTTAGGCTTTGTTGTAAGCGCAGATGGAATCAAAGTCGATGAAGAGAAAGTGAAGGCAATCAAAGAGTAGCCAAGTCCTAAAACCGTGAGTTTGGTGAGGAGTTTTCACAGTTTGGTCGTATTTTATAGAAGATTTATGAAGGAATTTATCACTATTGTCGCTCCACTTACTGAAGTCATTAAGAAAGAAGTCGGTTGCAAATGGAGACAAGCACAAGAGGAGGCGTTCCAGGCCTTAAAGGATAAGCTTACTATAGCTTATCTCTTAGTTCTTCCTGATTTCCTTAAGACGTTCGAAATCGAATGTGATGCCTCTGGAATAGGTATTGGTGCTGTTTTAATGAAGGATCAAAACCCTATTGCATTCTTTAGTGAGAAGCTTGGAGGCGCTACATTGAATTACCCCACATATGAAAAGGAGCTCTATGCCCTGGTTCGAGCCCTACAGATGTGGCAACACTATTAATGGCCCAAAGAGTTCGTCATACACATGGATCATGAGTCTCTTAAGCATTTAAAAAGGCAACAAAAAATCAACAAGAGACACGCAAGGTGGGTGGAATTCATAGAAACATTTCCGTATGTGATCAAGTACAAACAAGGTAAAGAAAATGTAGTTGCCGATGCATTGTCCCGAAGGTATGCCTTGATCTCTACTCTTGATGCTAAGCTGATAGGATTTGAACAACTCAAACACATGTATGCATCAGATTCTGACTTTGGAGAGAAATATCAATCTTGTGAAAAGTTTGCTAAAGACCATTACTTTAGGCAAGATTTTTTTCTTTTCTATGAGAACTGTTTATGCATCCCTAATTGTTTTATTCGAGATCTTTTAGTCAGGGGAAACATACGAAGGAGGTTCTTATGGGTCACTTTGGTATTACTAAGACTTTGAAAGTAATGCAGGATCATTTTTACTGGCCACACATGAAGAGAGATGTGGAGAGAATCTGCGAGATATGTGCAACTTGTAAACAGGCTAAGTCTAAGGTAAAGCCTCACGGTTTGTACTCTCCCTTACCTATTCCTTCTCATCCTTGGGTTGACAATTCTATGTACTGCGTGCTTGGTTTACCTAGGACTAAAACAGGAAAAAATTCCATATTCGTTGTAGTGGATAGATTTTCAAAAATGGCTCATTTCATTGCATGTAACAAAACAGATGATGCATGTCATGTAGCTACTGTTCTTCAAAGAAGTAATTCGTTTACATGGCATGCCTAGGACCATTATTTCTGACCGTGATACTAAGTTTCTTAGTTATTTTTGGAAAACATTATGGTCTAAGCCAGGAACTAAACTTCTGTTCTCTACTACATGTCATCCACAAACTAATGGACAAACTGAAGTATTCAATAGAACTCTGTCTATTTTCCTGCGTGCATTAGTTAGGAAGAATATTAAGTCATGGGAAGAATGTTTGCCTCATGTTGAATTCGCATATAATCACTCTATGCATACAGCTTCTAAGTTTTCCCCATTTGAGATTGTTTATGGCTTTAATCCTATAACTCCTCTGGATCTAACCCCTATTCCTTTGAGTGAAAGATCTAGCCTTGATGGACATAAGAGAGCTGAATTAGTGAAACATATCCACGAGAAAGTGATAGTAGGTTTTTAGCCTACTAAGGTCAATTAACCTATTGTGTTGTAGCACTTGAGGGTCAATCCAAATGGAGATTATCTAGGCACTAAAACTATATGGAACTATCTTAATCCAAGTCTAAAGAAACATGTTGGTGATTAAGTGATCTGAAAACATAAAACAAACAAGAACAAGCAGTAATTAAGAATTAAACAAGCAAACAAGACAAACAAGAAAAGACTCAAAATCAAAATAAGAGAAAGCTAAACCTCTAGATGTGATCATTGATCAGGGTGCTTTAAATGCTGAATTCATGATGCTAAGAAAATAATGCAACACTTGAAATTCTTAAGTCTAGACTTCCAAATCAGATTAATTCATTCTCATGACAGAAATGCTTTTGTTAATTGCCAAATCAAGACTAATTCCCATTAGATGAATAAGCAATCAACAAGCATAAGGTTCCAAGTCTAAAATGACCAGACAACCTCTTTGTGCATCAAAATAAGAGCTAAGAAAAACTGAATCTTACACAGAAAGACATAACAAGCAATCACATGATCTCTAATCCAATCAACTTAGAGTTTAAAGCTAGACTAATCCTCTCATGAAGGTATTAATCTCTATACTAATCCACTTTCAAAACAAATTCCCATTTGTGAAATATGAACTAGTAAGCATTAAGAATCAACTATAATATGTCATTGATGCAATTAACAAACATCATCATGGTATTAATGCATAAAGCCTTAGTTAGCTTTCATTCAGGCATTTCATCAAACACTTTTGGTGCATGAAAGACCCAGATTCTAGACCCAAGTGATGTGCAAGGATCTAGCATTAGGATCAGCTAACTAAGGAAAGGAGAAGAGAATCTAATCTTAAACAATCATAAATCTACATCTAAGCACCCAAATCTACACACCTAGAAGCTTAAAAGAAGATTACTCACTAATCATCTTAACATACCTAATCTTTTGCAAGAGATGGTGTTAAACATGATTATAAGCAAGGATAAGAAGATGAGATGATGAGAAACAGCTTTAAGATGATTAAATCCCTCAGATATCTCTTGATCAAACTCGTTTTTACACTGAAAAGGAAAGAAAACTAAGAGAGAATGGAAGGTGTTCTAGGTTTTTTCCCAAAAAACTATATATAGCAAGGGTTTTGGGCCGGGTCAGCCCAAGACAAACTGGGTACTGACCCGGCTTCAAATGGGCAGTGTGCGACTTGGTCAAGTGGTTCCCATCTCGCAGGCCTGAGTCGCACAGCCATGAAACTAGTCTTGTGCGCCTTAACTTTTTCAGCTCCAGCTGCATGCTTATCTCGGTCTGTTCTGCGAATATCTGTGCTGCTCAGGTCTTCTCCTCTTCAACTCGCACAACCAAGATGCATTCTGGAGAAGATATGTGTGCGATTTGGTCTCCTTCAGTCCCAAGTCGCAGGCTCAACTCGCACAAGTCTGGGAGCAAGATCTTGCGAGTTAAAACCTTGTAGCTTAAGCCGCATTTCCTTCTCGGTCTAAAGCGCGAACATATGTGCGGTTCAGGTTCTTTTGCTCTCTAACTCGCACACCATATAGCACAGGTCTTGAAGCATGTATGCGAGTAGGTCTCCTTTACTTCCAAGTCGCAGGCCCAACTCGGTCTGATCCGCGAACACATGTGCTACTTGGTTTCATCTCGGCCAACCCGCATGCCCAAGTCGCACAGCTTGTGGTCTTAGCATATTCTCAGCTCGGAAATCTTTACCCATGCTCAGAGTTGCCTTACCACATATCTCCACTCGCAGCTCATTTCCAGAATTCAATCTCTAAGTGCTGCGAGTTAACTAAGTTGCAGAACCATCTCGCAAAATCCAAGTCTCCTCGGACCATTTCGCATTCGGGGGAGCGTAACTTCCAGGATATTTATTCAAATGGCTTGATTCAAACTTCAGTGGATAGAGCACCCAGATATCGCGAACGTTGGTGAATAAAACTTTAGCGCTTGGGAAGTGGAAGGTTCCCCGGACGGCTCATCTCTGAGGTGCATTGAAACGATCAAAAAGAAGCTCTTGGACCAGTGTTTACTCCGGAGACGGTATATTTCAGCACATATCTCCAAAATGGATAATCGCAGATGTTCTGGAAAGATCACTCAAAGAAATTAAATTTTGATGAAGGCCCCGGCAACTGAATCGGACTGGAAAGGCATCGTCCCACGCAATCTTTGTGACTCATTGGATCGGTCTTGAAACTGTAGCGAGACAGGTGTGTCTTCCGGTGAGCTTAACTATCAACTCACGACTCCAAATCCAATGATTCTACCTGTTCAGGATCCGTGACCTGATCATCTCGAAATTTTCTGAAGACCCTGTAAGCTGAATCAGACGTTAAAACTCCCGGACAAGCAATATTTCAGAGGTATCGGATTGCTCCGGAATGGATGCGAGACAGGTCTGTCTTCCGGTGGCCGTATCTTTCAGTTCGCGGCTCCAAATTCATAGATTCTAACTGTTATGAAATCTAGACTCAATTATCTTGATCTTTTCTGAAGACCCCAAAGGCTGAATCGGTCGGCAAGACCTTCCGGTAACGTGATTTCGGAGATGTATCTGCACCTGAAATTTTTGGCCGAGAAACTTGAACAGCCAGTCCGTGATTTGGCCGAGATATCTACCTGCAGGATGGATTTTAGCCGAGAATCTTCGACTATCAGTACTGCATTTTGCCGAGAAACTCAAAATTGCTCCTCTACACTATTTTTGATCATTTTGACTACATTTCTTCATCTGAATCACATTCTCAACTTCAAATAAGCTCCATAAGCACGTGTTTAACATTCCAAACCATGCAAAACTCTTTTGGACCTAATGCAATCTCTAAAGTCCTAAAACAATGCCTAAAGACCTAAAATGTATGCAAATGAGACATGATTTGGACTTAAATATGTACACTAAATAATGCAATTTATGAATATATCAACTCCCCCACACTTATCCTTTGCTTGTCTTCAAGCACAAAGAACAAATGAGAGAGAGAGAGGTTGTATGCTCGGGAGTTCACATTTCTTAAAGAGAGAGGATAATCATCAAAAGAGTTCAACTCATGGTCCTAGCTACTAATTCTAAATTGCAATGCAAACTGGTGTACTTATAAAAACTAGCCATGCTCATCACCATGTGAACCAAACTCAAGTGTCAACGTTCACAAGAATTCCTAACTCCAGCCCTTTGACATTCATTTAAGTATCATGTGGATCATGCTCATGCAAATCATGTGAACTCATTTGGAAGAGGGATAAGGTTATGAGACAAAGATGATCTCATTCAAAGCTTATGGGTTCAATGCTGCTCAAGGGATCACTCAAGAAGGAATAAACTTTAACAGAAAGCTTATGGGTCCTTCTCACTTAGCATTGTCTAGCCTCTTTTCTTTTCTCTTTAAACACTTGAGCCTTTTTCGCTTCTTTTCTTTTCACTTAGAGGCTAGACTTTACTTTTCAAAACACAAGAGCTTTCTTTCTTTAAACAACAGACCCCAAACCGATCTCTTTTCTTTTCCATCCCCTGGTTCTCATCTCAAACTCTCTCTTTTTCACTCAGTGTTTCCCAAGATCCCTTCCTAGCCTACTCTAGACTCATGATGCAGAGCTAGATCTACATGAAACTATACTCTTGTCGCCCTAAACCCAACACTTTCTGTCAAGTTTATTCAGAAAAAGGTCTCACATCATCTCTCACTAAAGTGCTTTAGGCTTCAAGGAAGGTTTGGTTCAAGGCAGGGAACTGTCTCAAAATGAGAGAACAGCTATTTGAGCTAGCAAAGAGTGGTAAAAAGGTATAAGAGAGCTCAAATATTTTATGGTAACCTTGAGTTCACTATGATATGTACACACATGATAATTAGATTGTCAAGTTATGGTTTTCACTTTAAACAAGGCTGGAGTTAATCACAACTTGATCCAACTAACACAGAAGCATTGAGACACTAGTTCCAAACATGATTCACTCTTGATTTCATACCAGTTTTGCAAGCAATAGAGAATTAATAACTATGGCCATTAATTCAAGATCTTAAGATGATTCTCTCCCAAAGAAACCTATCATTATGCAAGTGATGCAACCTATATGATTATGCAACTGGACTCAATCCTAAAAAAGTGAATGCAACTAAAATGAACATTTTTTGTGAAAAATTTTCAGATTTTTCTTTTTTTTTTGGGTTTTTCTATGCACTTAGATGCAGACTCAAGATGCAAATCAAAATAAGAACAAGAGAAAACATGATCAGTAAACACAAAGCCCCTCCCCCACACTTAAATAACACAGTCCTTTGTGTTATAAAAGCATGAGAAAGAGGAAAACTCAAACATGAAATGCAAAAGATAAAGAAAATGCTAAATGCTCATTTACAAGTGTTTGGAGTGATACCTGGTGTGGTTCTTATGCAAAGGGGGAGTAAGTGGCTGCACCAGGTGAGGCTAGACATCATTGGAGAAGGATTTGGCTTGACTTGTACTCCTTTGTGCGACATGGACTTGTCTTGGACTGACTCATACACCCAAGTCGCACATAAAGCTTGGCTTTCTTCAGTTGTGCGACATGGACTGCTTTCCTTCCTATCTCGCACACCCAAGTCGCACATAAAACTTCTTGAAAGTTATGTCCTTCTTTGTTGCTGCTACATGGCCCTAGAAGACACCAACCCGCACACCCATGTAGGTGTGATTTGCGAACAGTTGTGCTACTTGGATCAGGGGAGAACTGACTCACACACCATGTAGGTGTGATTTGCGAACATGTGTGCTAGATGGGACCTGACCTTGTCCAACTCGCACACCCATGTAGCACACCAGGCGGCTCACCATTTTTCATGCCTTAAGTCCTTCCTCAGCTTGTTCTCAGACTCCTTTTCACTTTGTCCTTGGACCACAGCATCCCTAAGTCACCTTAGACCTGAAAACACTTCACAAAACCCATCAAAATAATCTAAAAACATAAAAAGAAAGAAAAGAAAAGATTAAAAAGATTATAAACAAGGATTAGCTTGGGGTGTCTCCCAAGAGCACTTTGTTTTAAGTCACTAAGTTTGAGTTTTCATACCCTTTTCTCAATGGGGGGGGGGAGGAGGAGCTTTGATGCTCCTTGTCTTGTCCATGAATTCAAGCATGAGTTATTTGTTCATCAGCTCTTGGACACCATCAGATCCCTTGTCTATGAGCTCTTGTGTGAGGATTGCCCTGACCTTAGCAAAAGGTTTTGATCTTCCATTACCTTTAACCTTGTATTCCACAGCCCCACCATCAAACTTCCAAGGAGTGAGACTTAAGACTTGAGAAGAAGACCCAAGAGTGAATGGTTTGGTGCTTGTTGGGTTCTTGTCTTGAGACCCTGAACCATTTCCTTTGTTGCGGATGATCTCCTTCTCACTTGGTGTAGGAGATAAAGATTCCAAGCAAGCTTCATCATCACTAAAGAAATCCCCTTCAAACTCAAGATCAGGTCTTACTAAGGATTATTTCTTCTTCTCAACAGATGCAAGGGGTTGAGCTTCTTCTATAGTTCCAATACTCCCCACATACTTCATCTCATAGTGTTTCAACTCATCAGAATCATCAGATATAACTCCACAAAACCCAGCAAGAGGAGGCTTAAGAGGATAAGATACTTCATCATCTACCTTAGTAAGCAGCACTCTTTGAGTATCAAAGTCCATCAGAAAAGGAGTTCCAAGAAAGAGAGGAAGCTCTTTGGTCTTCTTCATCTTCATTACCATAAAATCAGTTGGAACTATGCATTCACCAATCTTTAGGGGGTAATCTTCAAGGATTCCATATGGCTTCTTTGAGGAATCTCCAAAGGTAATTGAGATGGGGTAATACTTTAGAATCTTTATCCCTAGTCTCTCCACCATGTCTAAAGACATTACACTGATGCTTGATCCAGAATCACACAAAGCATTGTCAACTTTCAAATTTCCAAGAGAGCATGAGATGGAGAACTTTCCTGGATTACCTAGCTTTGGAATAGTTTTGGGTTTCACCCTTTTTGAACCAGTGCTATAGATTCCATCAGATGGCCTTCCTTGAACCATTCTCTGATCTTTTCCTTTAGCAATCTCAGAATAATTCTTTTTCATATCAAAACAAGCTGCCTCCCCACCTTATTTCTCAATGTCCTCATTGAGATCACAGAACAGGAACTCAAACTCATCTATGATGGCGTCCTCATCATCTTTTGTCAGGCATTTTCACTTGAGACATTGCCATGAAGAAGATCCTCAATTTCTTGGACAGCAGCATGATTCTCATCATTTGAGAGGATTGCATTGCAGTATTCTGTTTGATGTGCAAATGATGTCCCTGGTAAAGATCTTTGAGCTTGAGAACTGCAGTGGCCCTTGTTGTTCTCTAGAGTCTTGACTTTGGAAGCCAAGGTTGAAAGTTGAGTTAGAAGATCAAAATAAGTGCAATCCACCTTGTTGTTAATCTCTACCATTTTCTTGTTGAATTCCATGGCACCACTTACTTGACCTTGGCGAATTTGATGGAGCAGGTTATGTACTTCTTGATCCTTATTCCCTGAGTTCTGTTGGAGGCTTTGCTGTTGGGGAGGGACAAAACCTTGTTGGTTATTGATGTGAGAGTGAAAGTTCTGGGTGGGGTGAGTCTTGTAGTAGGGAAAGCCTTTTTGGTAACATTGTTGTCCACCTACAAAGTTTACCTCAGCTGTGGTGTCTTACCCTTGAAATGTGTCTTGAAACACATGATTCACATCTCTAACCAAGTTGACTGACTTATGAGAAGCTAGGAAAAGTTTATCTAGCTTCTCATTGAGAGATCAGATGTCTTTCCTTGTCCTTTCCTCTTCAGCACTCACAAAACCTCTTGAATTCCTGTCAAAGTCTGATCCATAAAACTCATCACTCTGAGCTACATTCTCCAAAAGGGTCATGGCATCATTGACTTCCTTGGTCATGAAATTACCATTTGAAGCTGTGTCCAAGACGAGTTTGACCTTTGGTAAAGAACCTTTCTAGAAGGTACTTAGCAGCTGAGCATCTGAGAATCCATGGTGAGGGCATTGCATGGTATACCCTCTAAATCTTTCCCAAGCCTCACAAAAGAATTCATGGTTCTTCTGAATGAAACTTGAGATTTCATTTCTTAACCTTGCTGTTCTTGATGAAGAGAAGAACTTGGTTAGAAATGCTCTTTTGCATTGCTCCCATGTTGTGACTGATCCTTGAGGTAGAGACTTTTCCCATTGATGAGCTTTGTCTCCTAGAGAAAAAGGAAATAGCCTCAAATTGAAACTGTCCTCACTCACTCCATTCATCTTAGTTAGATCACAAACTCTATCAAAGTTGTCAATGTGATCTAATCCTAATGCCAAGCCATGGAACTTGTTTGATTGCACCATGTTGATCAAGCCAGATTTGATCTCAAAATCGTTTTCAGGTGTAGGAGCTTGAATCCCATGTCTCTGACCCTGAGTATTGGCCTCATCACCAGCTCCCACAACTGTTCTTGGACGTGGTGCTGGACCCTCTTGCTGAGCATGGTGGTTTCCATTACCACCTTGAGCATGTTGCTCTTGATCCATACCCAACCTCTCAATGTGCTCAGCTCTTTCTCTTTGTCTTCTTGCTTGACTTCTTGTATTCATACACCTGAAAACAAAGACAGCACTTGAAAGGTAATCAGTAAAACAAAATAAAATGACTTGATCTCAAGAAGATCCAAAGTCTTAATGCTAGAATAAACTCTCCAATTGGCAACGGCGCCAAATTGATAGTAGGTTTTTAGCCTACTAAGGTCAATTAACCTCTTGTGTTGTAGCATTTGAGGGTCAATCCAAATGGAGATTATCTAGGCACTAAGACTATATGGAACTAACTTAATCCAAGTCTAAAGAAACATGTTGGTGATTAAGTGATCTGAAAACATAAAACAAAGAAAAACAAGCAGTAATTAAGAATTAAACAAGCAAACAAGACAAACAAGAAAAGACTCAAATTCAAAATAAGAGAAAGCTAAACCTCTAGATGTGATCATAGATGAGGGTGCTTTAAATGCTGAATTCATGATGCTAAGCAAACAATGCATCACTTTCAATTCTTTAGTCTAGACTTCCAAATCAGATTCATTCATTCTCATGAAAAAAATCCCTTGTTAATTACCAAATCAAGACTAATTCCCATTAGATGAATAAGCAATCAACAAGGATAAGGTTCCAAGTCTAAAATGACCAGACAGCCTCTTTGTGCATCAAAATAAGAGCTAAGAAAGACTTAATCTTACACAGAAAGACATAGCAAGCAATCACATGATCTCTTATCTGGAAAGAAATAAGGACTTAGAGTTGGAACTAGATAATGAAGAGCAAGTAGCCGAGGAACAAGAAGCTGTAGCTGATCAAAAAGATCTCTTAAGCGTTCCAAGCGGCCCAATCACCCGATCAAAGGCAAGGAAACTTAAGAAGATTATTGGAGCTATCATCAAAGGTCTTGATCCGATTCAAGAGGGAATTGAGATAATCAAAAGCACACTGATTGTGATCCAAGTCCAAGACGGCTAAGTGGGCTTGAGATCCAGGCTTGTACTCTTTTTCCCTATCTCAATGGGTTTTCTTGACATAGATTTTAATGAGGCAAGAATGGATCTATAATTCGCCTAAGTCCACAAAGCCTTAAACCCAAGCTGTGCCAAAAAAGAGGAGCGTCTAAATCAAATTCAAACTTGCCAACTTGTGCTTTGTTTATTTCCGAGATGTGTTTACTGTTTGCCAAACTTATCTCTTGTTTCTTTCTTCTTTATAGTCTCTTGTAACCATTTGTATCAAATCATCTTATCTTTTACTGTTTGCCAAACTTAACTCTTTTTCAAAGACTAAGATCACGTTTGCTGGTGTGTTATATCCATCAAACAACTTGAATCAACTCTGTGTGTGTCATATGACTTAGGAGATTCAAGCCAGCGTATCAAGAGTATTCTGCGACTCTTGTGTGTGTCCATTCACTTCCCCAAACCTTGATTCAAACTTTGTTTGTTTGCAAGGCCTATCCCCTTTTGATGCCGAGAGATGAATTTAAGAATTTGGGACAAGAAGAGGGAGAGTTTTTAGAGGACGTGAGAATGGTGGATCAGGTCCTCGAAGACAAATACATCTTTAATGAGGAACCTTGACCTATGAGTGACGAGGTGATTGAGGCCATTGTGGAGGTAACAGAAGAAGGAAATGGTGTTATGATGTGTCGTGTGGTGAGGGTGTCAAGTTTTACACTAAATAAAATCAATAGCCACAAGTGCACAACTGATCGATTGTAGTACTTAGGGATCGAATCCACAGGGAAGGAGGATCTTTCCTGCAAAAGCCTTCGAAAAAAATGTAAAGTAAGAAAGTCTAGAACCATGCGATTTTTGTAAGGGTTTTGGTGATGTCTTTAAAACGTAAAAACTAATCTTAACGAGAAGATACGAGAATTAAAATGTACTAATAACTAAACTTAATGAAATCGACTAAAATAGAGAGAAACAGCTAAACCTAATTGCTTAAATAAAAATTGATTAAGAGAATGAAAATGATGAACTAAAGCTTGAAATAAAATCTGTGAAAATCAATAGAAAAGAGGCGATGGGTTTCAGGAAGTTCTCCAGGGTATGAACTATTCAAAATATTGCTAAATACTAAATTTAATAAGATCCTAGCTAAAAAATTTTGAACTCGAGTCACGGACGTATGAATACATCACTGTCGTGATCATAGACAACTATCTCTCTCAATCCTGACCAGTAGGTTTCTACTCTGGCCCTTGAAGAGAAAAGATGCAATATGTTTAAGACTCGTCAGCATTCACAAATCGTCCATAGGTAGGTTTTCACTCCTATGTTTGTTTTGCTCTCCTAAACTAGATCTGACACCGGATGAATACTTTCGTATCACCAAGGATCTGAATCAGATTGTAGTTCATGACACTACTCCCATGCATTAAAAGTAAATTCAGAAGAAAAAGTTCTAGGATTTGGCTTCAATAGCTAATGAAATCCTCATCGAACATATATAACTGATATGTTCATGATTTGCATCATTTAGGTTGTATATTTCATTCCAAATCATATCTTATTTCAGGCATTTTAGGTCTTTAGGGGTTGTTTTAGGATTTAGGAGTTGCATTAGGTCCCAATGAGTCTTTGCATGTTTGGAGTGTTTATCAGGTGTAGTTGGAGCTATTTGGAGTTGAAAAGATGAATCCAGGAAGAGAAATGGTGATCAAGGCTTGAAAGATGGTGAAAATGGGTTTTGGAGGTTCTCGGCCATTCTCGCGTACTGCAGGAAGATTTTTTCTCGGCCATTCGCATGTACCGCGGGTGGATTCCTCGGCCAAAACGCGTACCGGCTAGTTAAGTTTCTCGGCCAAAATTTTTGGGTGCAGACACATTTCCGAAATCGCCTGTCTGGGGAACCTTCCAGTCCGATTCAGCTGTCGGGTGCTTCATCCAAGTTGGAGAAGATTGGATCATGGTTCCAGAGCAGGTGGAATCATAGGATTTTGAGGCGTGAGCAGAGAGGTAAGCTCGTCAGAAGGAACCCCTGTCTTGCTGCCGTTTTGGATCGACCCGATGAGCTCCGAAGAATGCGAAGGACGTTGCACTTCCAGACCGATTCAATTTACAGGGCCTTCATCAGAATCCGAGATATTTGAGTCCTATTTCCAGAACGTCTGAGATCATTCAATTCAGAGCTATGAGCAAGAAGATAACGTTTCCGGAATGGACACATGTCTAGAAGCCACTTTCTGATCGTGTCAATGCACTGTGAAGATGAGCCCTCCAGGAAACCTTCCACATCCCAAGAACCGAAGGTTCCTTCACCAAATTTGAAGATGTCTGAGTCCTCTATCCTCTGAAACTGGAATCACACCATTCAGACCAGTACCCTAGAAGTTATGCTTCCCTGAACGCGAAGTGGTCCGAGGAGCCCTGAACGCTGCGAGATTGATAACCCTTATCAAAGCTTAAATTATGCTAAGGGAAAGATGGCACGGTGGAATGCCACGGTCCACATCTGACCGTGGCACTTGATTGCAGTTCTTCGGGGTTTGACACGATCTTCATGCCACGGCCTACACTTGACCGTGGCAAGGTAACATTTTGCCGCAGAAGGATTTTACTTACATTCGGGATTTGACACGACCACACGCCACGGATTTAGACTTGGCCGTGGCAACTTTGTGCAATCTCTCGGCATTTGACATGGTCTCCACGCCGCAGCTTTAGACTTGGCCGTGGCAACTTTGTGCAATCTTTCGGCGTTTGACACGGCCATGCATCACGACCAGAGGGAACCCGTGGCACCATGATTCATCCAAGAACAAGAGACACAGGACTTGACACGGTCACTTGCCACGGCTTGACCAAAACCTGCTAGACCGTGGCAACTTCTTCTTTACCCACCAAAGCCGGGTCAGTACCCGGTTTGTTCCGGGCTGACCCGGTTCATCCAAGGCTACTATAAATACTTTTTAGACCTAATTTGGAGAGAATTTTAGCTTATCTTTAGTCTCCTTTTTCTTTTTGGTAAAAGAACCACTTAATAATACCTTGTTTTGAGTTTAATATCGATTTGAAGAGTGTTTTCCATCTTGTTCTATTTTTTCTCATCATCAAATCACACTTCTAACCATGATTAACAACACATCTTGCAAAGGATCTAGTGTGTTGATCATGATTAGTGAGTAATCTCCATATTAAGGTCTTAGATATATAGATTAGGGTGCTTAAATGGTAGATTAGTGAGCTTAGGGGTTAGATCATGCATATTCCATTCTCTACAACCTGTTCTTAATGCTAGATCCACACAAATCATATGTGGTCTAGATTCTGGGCATTTCATGCACCATAAGTGTTTGATGAAATATATGAACCAAGGTTGTTAGAGGTTTAAGTGTTATTCATCATGGGAATGATTGTCTATATGCTTAAATGACAGATTACACTGATTCTTAATGCTTGTTGATTCATGTTTCACTAATGATGATTAGGTTAGAAACTGTTTTGGCATAGGAGTTAATACCTTCATGAGAGGATTAACTTAATTAATGATGTTTAAGTTGAATGGATTGCTTGATCATATGGTTCATTAGCTCATTAGTTTATCACTGAAGGCACCCTAATCCACTATCATGTCTAAGACCTTTCTCATCATCATACATACATTCTCATCTCATTTAGCTCATTTACTTGCTTGTTTAAGTTGATCATTAGCTCTAATCCTTGTTTTTCCATTCTTAGTTGTCATTAATCATCAAAACTTCACTCATTTGGCTTGAATTAAGAACTGATAATGTATCTTAGTGTCTACACATGATGGATTGATACCCTTTGTACTGAAAATGACAAAAGGGATTGATAACCCCTCATTTAGAGCCTTGAAAACTCTAAGTTATCAATTGGCGCCGTTGCCAAAGTGTGATAGCATTGAGATTGTGTTATTTCTTGAGATCAAGAATTTTCTTTTGTGTTTTCTAATTTCTTTCAAGTTCTGGTTGTGAATTTCAGGTGCATGAACACCAGGTCCAGATTAAGAAGGTGTGGTCCACCTTTCCTCTTAAACGACAACATTAATATTTTGGTACCAAGGAGGAGAAGGGACAGGCGTGGCAGACAGATTGATCAAGATGATATGGAAGACCAAAGAGAGCATGAGGTGGACATAGAACAATCGGTTCAGGAGCAACAGGCTCAGGGTAATGGAGCTGGTAATGGAGTTAGTCAAGGGTTACATCAGGGTAATGTCCATCAGGAACAAGTGCATCAACAGCAAGCTTATGTCCACCAGGGACAAGCTCCAGCTCATCAACAGAGGCATCAGGCCAATGTACAGCAAAGACAACAGGTGCACCACCAACATCAGCCCTTCCAACACCAGCATAGGAGATATGAGCAGCCACAGGTCTATGTTGGAGAGAATGACAGGGCCAATGCTCATCAGTATGGAGCTGGAATTCAGGCACCACCTGTGCAAAACAACAACTTTGAAGTAAAAGCATCCTTGTTGAATATGGTCCAAAACTCAAAGTTCCATGGATTAGCAATGGAAGATCCCTTGGAACACTTGGATCAATTTGATAAGGTGTGTGACCTGACAAAGATAAATGGAGTTTCAGAAGACAGTTTCAAGCTAAAGTTATTCCCCTTCAGTCTTGGTGACAAAGCTCACCAATGGGAGAAGAATCTTCCAAGAGGCTCCATTCAAACCTGGGAGCAATGCAAGCAAGCCTTCCTATCTAAGTTCTTCTCCACCTCCAGAACTGAAAAACTGAGAAACCAAATCTCTAGCTTCACTCAGCACAGCAATGAGAGTTTTGGTGAAGCATATGAGAGATTCAGGAGCTACACCAACCAATGCCCACATCATGGGTTTAGTGAAGCTTCTCTTCTCAGCACACTTTATAGAGGAGTTCTTCCTAAGATTAGAAACCAGCTGGATACTGCTTCCAATGGAAACTTTCTGGGTAAGGAGATTCATGCTGCTTTAGAGCTAGTGGAGAACTTAGCAATAAGCAATGACACTTATGGTGAAGAATATGACAGATCAAATACATCTGAAGGTTCAAGCTCAGAACAGAGGCTCACTAGAGAAGTTAAGGAGTTGCGAAGTGAATTGGACAAGTTGAAATTCACCACTCAAAAGCCAATGCAATTTGTAGGAGAGTATGAGGAACCTTCTCAGATCTTTGAGAACATAAGTGAAGAAGACCTAACCCAGGAGGAGCTTAACTACATTGGGAATCAGAGGTTCCAGAGATATCAGTATGGCAATGCAAATCAGAACCTCTCTTACAGGAATCCCAATGTAGCTAACCCACAAGACCAGGTCTATCCCAATTCTCAAGCTCCAAACAACTTTGTTCCCAAGAACAACTTTCAAGGGTCATTCCAACCCAAGAATCAGTTTACTCAGAATCAGGGTTTTGGTCAGCAACAACAACCATTTCAGGGTACTGGTTTCAGTTCACAGCAGTAAAAGGCACCACCAGGGTTTGGTCCACTACAGTTCCAACAGCAGGTGCCGGTTCAACAACAGTTTCAGCCACCAACGGTTCAACAGCAGCCACAGATGGGTTCAGATATGGTTGGTATTCTGCAACAACTACTTCAGGGTCAACAGATATTTGCAAGCCAGAATGCAGCCATGCAGCAGGAAATCAAGGAACTGAAGCAAAACCAGGCCTCAAGCTCAAAGAACCAAGGCCACCTACCTGGAAAACATGAACCCAACCCCAAGGAATATGCTAAGGCCATTACACTGAGGAGTGGAAAGGAGCTACCTGGTATTGAGCAAAACAATGTGATCATTTAGGACAATGATCAAACTGAGGGGGAGGCAGCCTTAAAAGATGATCAAGTTGCTGAGAAACCAAAGAAAGAAAAGGGTAAAAAGGTAGCAAAGGAACCTGAACCAGAAAAGGTATATGTGCCACCACCTCCATACCAACCCAAGCTCCCATTTCCAGGGAGATTTAAGAAGCAACTTGTAGACAAGGCAAGAGCTGTATTTGAGAAGGCACTCAATGAGACACCACTCACTATGCCTCTCATTGATGCATTCCTAATGATGCCAAAGATGGGTAAGTTTTTGAAGGATGCCATTCTGAACAAGACTAAAGAGCTTCAAGGCATGGTGGTACTAAGTCATGAATGCAGTGCTATCATTCAGAAGAAATCCATTCCAAGGAAGTTGACTGATCCAGGGAGTTTCACACTCCCTTGTGCCATTGGACCTCTTCTATTCTCTGGATGTCTTTGTGATCTGGGAGCATCAGTCAGCTTGATGCCATTATCCATAGCAAAGAAGTTGGGCTTTAGAGTCTTCAAACGTGCAAGGATCTCTCTTATCCTTGCAGACAGATCAGTTAGACTACCTGTTGGAATGTTGGAAGATCTGCCTGTCAAGATTGGTGGTTTTGAGGTTCCAACTGATTTTGTTGTGCTGGAAATGGATGAGGAACCAGTTGATCCTCTTATCTTGGGCAGGCCATTCTTGGCAACTACAGGAGCTATTATTGACGTGAGAGGTGGGATGATAGAGCTTCAACTTGGGTCTGAGAAGCTCAAGTTTGATGTGAATGAGATGATGAAGAAATCCACCATTGAGGGTCAATGCTTCTATGTGGAAACAATGGATCAGTTGGCTGATGAGTTGCTTGAGGAGCTGAACACTGAGGATCCTCTCCAAGCTGCTCTAACTCAAGAACAAGGAGACAATGAGCTCTTAGAAGAAGAAAGTGAGGGGTATAAGCTGTATTTGGATAATGCTAGAGAGCTGGGTCCTGAGACAAGGTTTTTGGAACTGGAACAAAGTGGCTCTGAGGTCTTGGCTATCAAAGGAGCAGAAATGAGCCAATGCAGCTTGGACAAGGATTGGAATGAGGCTGATGCACCCCCTGTTGAGCTCAAACCTCTACCAACAGGGCTCAGGTATGCATTCTTGGGCTTAAACTCCACATATCCAGCAATCATCAATGATAGCTTATTAGAGCATCAAGAGAATGCATTGCTTAGTGAGATAAGAAAGTTCAGGAGAGCCATAGGATACTCTTTGGCTGATATTAGAGAGATCTCTCCTGACATTTGCACCCACATGATACACCTAGAGGACCAATCTATGTCCTCTATTGAGCATCAACGACGTCTTAACCCAAACCTTAAGGAGGTGGTTAAGAAGGAGATACTCAAGCTTCTTGAGGCAGGGATAATTTACCCAATCTCTGACTCAAGATGGGTATCTCCTGTTCATGTTGTGCCCAAGAAGGGTGGGATCACAGTGGTTAAAAACGAGAAGGATGAGATGATAGCTACTAGGACTGTAACAGGACACAGAATGTGTATAGACTATAGAAAGCTCAATGCAGCCTCTAGGAAGGATCATTTTCCTTTGCCTTTCATTGATCAGATGTTAGAGAGGCTTGCAAACCACCCCTTCTTTTGTTTTCTTGATGGGTACTCGGGGTTCTTTCAAATCCCCATAGATCCCCGAGATCAAGAGAAAACAACATTCACTTGCCCTTATGGCACATTTGCATACAGGCGAATGCCTTTTGGTCTCTGTAATGCCCCTGCCACATTTCAACGTTGCATGATGCATATATTCTCTGACATTATTGAAGAGAAGGTGGAGGTGTTCATGGATGAGTTTAGTGTCTATGGCTCCTCCTTCTCGGATTGTCTTGGAGAGATGTGAGCAGCATAACTTGGTGTTGAATTGGGAGAAATGCCACTTCATGGTGCAGGAAGGAATTGTACTTGGGCATAAGATATCTGAGAAAGGCATAGAGGTTGACAGAGCAAAGGTGGAAGTGATGGTGAATCTGCAAACTCCCACTTCAGTCAAAGGGATAAGGAGTTTCCTTGGGCATGCAGGGTTTTACAGAAGATTTATCAAAGACTTCTCAAGAATAGCCAGGCCCTTGACAAGGCTGTTGTGTAAAGAAGTTGATTTCATCTTTGATGCTGAGTGTGAAGAGGCCTTCAAGATGATCAAGGATGCATTAGTCAGTGCACCAATTGTCCAAGCCCCAGACTGGTCTCTTCCTTTTGAGGTTATGACAGATGCATCTGATTTTGCAGTTGGGGCTGTACTTGGCCAGAGGAAAGATAAGAAGGTCCATGTCATCTACTATGCCAGTAGAACACTTGACTCTGCCCAAGAGAAGTATTCTACCACTGAGAAGGAAATGTTGGCAATAGTCTTTGCCTTTGATAAATTCAGAAGCTACCTGGTGGGATCAAAAGTCATTGTATATACTGATCATGCAGCCCTCACGTATCTGATGACCAAGAAAGATGCTAAGCCAAGACTATTGAGATGAGTTCTTCTACTTCAGGAGTTTGATATGGATGTACAGGACAAAAAGGGTATAGAGAATGGAGCTGCAGACCATCTCTCTAGGTTGAGAATAGACTCTGAAGTCCCTCTTAATGACAGTCTTCCTGAGGAATCACTGATGGTGCTCCATTCTTATTTGGAGTTTGAAGAAGTGGATAGCATCCAAGAAAAGAGAATGCCCTGGTTTGCTGATATTGTGAACTTTCTTGCTTGTGGAGTGGAACCACCTGAACTTGATGCTTACCACAGGAAGAAGTTCTTCAGAGATGTCCAAAGATACCATTGGGATGAGCCCTACTTGTATGTTCTGAACAAAGATCAGCTGTATAGAAGGTGTCTTGTTGAGGAGGAGATGCAACCTGTGTTGCAAGAGTGTCATGGTCCAGCTTTTGGAGGTCACATGGGAGCATTCAAGACTGTGGCCAAGGTTCTTCAGAGTGGGTTTTGGTGGCCCTCAATGTTCAAAGTTGCTCAGCTAGTTGTTTCATCATGTGATGCCTGTCAGAGGCATGGGAACATATCAAAGAGGAGTGAGATGCCTCAAAATCCAATTCTAGAGGTTGAAATCTTTGATTGCTGGGGAATTGACTATATGGGGCCCTTCATTTCATCTTATGGGAATCAGTATATACTAGTTGCTGTGGACTATGTGTCCAAATGGGTTGAGGCCATTGCTTCCCCTACCAATGATTCCAAGGTAGTAGTGAAGTTGTTCAAGAGCATTATCTTCCCAAGATTTAGAGTACCCAGGGTTGTTATTTCTGATGGAGGATCTCATTTTGTGAACAAGACTTTGGAGGGATTGCTGAGAAAGCATGGAGTGAAACACAAGGTGGCTACTCCTTATCATCCTCAAACTAGTGGCCAGGTTGAAGTATCTAATAGACAGATTAAGGCCATTCTTGAGAGGACTGTTAGCTCAAGCAGAAAAGATTGGAGCAAGAGGCTAGATGATGCATTGTGGGCTTATAGAGCTGCCTTTAAAACTCCAATTGGGACATCACCTTTCAATCTGCTATATGGGAAGAGCTGCCACCTTCCTGTTGAGCTGGAGTACAAGGCTTTGTGGGCTGTGAGGTTGCTAAACTTTGATATCAAGACAGCTCAAGAGAAAAGGGTCATTCAACTCCATGAACTTAAAGAGATTAGGCTTGGGGCTTTTGAGAGTTCAAAGATCTATAAGGAGAAGACCAAGGCTCTGCATGATCAAAAGATTCTGAAAAGGGAGTTCAAGGATGGTGATCTGGTGTTGCTGTTCAACTCTAGGCTTAAGTTGTTTCCTGGAAAACTTAAGTCTAGATGGCCTGGTCCCTTTAAGGTTCTTGAAGTCAGGCCATATGGAGCTGTTGTGTTAGAAGGCAAGAATGGTCAAGAGTTTGTGGTAAATGGCCAAAGAATCAAGCACTACCTGGTCTCACAAAGGAAGGAGGAAGCTACATCAGTTCCCCTTCTTGATCCACCACCAGCCTGTTAAACAGGTTTCCAAAGTCAAACTTAGAGACTTTAAACAAAGTGCTCTTGGGAGACACCCCAAGCTTATCTTTTGTAAATATGCTTTTAATCCTTTGATTTCTTTCTTTTTTATGTTTTAGGATGTTTTGATGGGTTTGTTTAGTGTCTACAGGTTACAGGTTTGAGTTTGAACCATTGTGAAGTAAATGAAAGATGAAAAGGAATGAAGGAGTGGTCCGAGGCTAGAAAATGTTGTATGAGAAAGAGCTAAGTGGAATATTCAGACCCCAAAACCTGAGTTTAAGGTTGAAAAGATGAGTCCCCTGGTGATAAAAAGAATGAGAGTGAAGTGAGGAGAGGGTTGATAAGGCAATGAATGTCTTAAGAGAGGAGTAGCTAGGATGTGATCTTCTTGGGAGTAGAGTTAAGGTGAAAGACCAATTTGAAGCATTGGGTAGATGGGATTCTGCTTTTGTATGCACCAGTTGCCTTTTACCCTTTAGCATTCTGTTAAAGTTTATTCTCTCTTGAGTGATCCTTTGAGCTGAATGGAAGCCAAAACATTAAATGAGATCATCTTTGTCTCATGACCCTGTCCCAAGACAAGTGAGTTCACATGATTTTCATAAGCATGATTCACATGAGCTTTAATGAATGTCAAAAGGTTGGAACTATGGCTGTTTGTGAAAAATTTAAGCTTGAGCTTGATTCATTCATTGATAAGTATGGCTAAAGTTTTGTGAGTAATCTTGTTTGCAATGCATCTTAGAATTAGCAACTAGGAAAGTGAGCCTTGAATTCTTTTAGTGATACACTCTCTCATTAAGGAATATGAACTCCCAATGCATCCAACCTCTTTCTCTCATTTGCTCTTTTTGCTCAAAGGACAAGTGTGGGGGAGTTGATATGTTCATGATTTGCATCATTTAGGTTGTATATTTCATTCCAAATCATATCTTATTTCATGCATTTTAGGTCTTTAGGGGTTGTTTTAGGATTTAGGAGTTGCATTAGGTCCCAATGAGTCTTTGCATGTTTGGAGTGTTTATCAGGTGTATTTGGAGCTATTTGGAGTTGAAAAGATGAATCTAGGAAGAGAAATGGTGATCAAGGCTTGAAAGATGGTGAAAATGGGTTTTGGAGGTTCTCGGCCATTCTCGCGTACCGCAGGAAGGTTTTTTCTCGGCCATTTGCATGTACCGCGGGTGGATTCCTCGGCCAAAACGCGTACCAGCTAGTTAAGTTTCTCGGCCGAAATTTCCGGGTGCAGACACATTTCCGAAATCTCCTGTCCGGGGAACCTTCCGGTCCGATTCAGCTGTTGGGTGCTTCATCAATGTTGGAGAAGATTGGATCATGGTTCCAGAGCAGGTGTATTCATAGGATTTGGAGGTGTGAGCAGAGAGTTAAGCTCGTCGGAAGGAACCCCTGTCTCGCTGCCGTTTTGGATGACCCGATGAGCTCCGAAGAATGCGAAGGACGGTGCACTTACAGACCGATTCAGTTTACAAAGCCTTCATCAGAATCTGAGATATTTGAGTCCTCTTTCCAGAACGTCTGAGATCATTCAATTCGGAGCTATGAGCAAGAAGATAACGTTTCCGGAATGGACACATGTCTAGAAGCCTCTTTCTGATCGTGTCAATGCACTGCGAAGATGAGCCCTCCAGGAAACCTGATAGACAAGACTTTTTAGGGTCTCAGGGCTATCAATCCCCTTGTCAAAGTAGCACAAAGAGGTTTATTAATCCAGATGTGGTGTTAGACACTAAACCATATGATCAAGTTCTTAATTCAAGCAAACAAGAGTGGGTTTTGATTAATCTAGAGACAACTACAAACTTAAACAGATCCAAAAACTAATGACAATGACTAAATAAGAACTAAGCAATTACAAATGATGAGAATGTATGTATGATGATGAGAAAGTTCTTAGACATGATAGTGGATTAGGGTGCCTTCAGTGATAAACTAATGAGCTAATGAATCATATGATCAAGCAAGCCATTCAACATAAACATCTTTAATTAAGTTAATCCTCTCATGAAGGCATTAACTTCTATGCTAAAACAGTTTCTAACCCAATCATCATCAGTGAAACATGAGTTAACAAGCATTAAGAATCAGTTTAATCTGTCATTTAAGCATATAAACAATAATTCCCATGATGAATAACACTTAAACCTCTAACAACTTTGGTTCAGGCATTTCATCAAAGACTTTTGGTGCATGAAATGCCCAGAATCTAGACCACATATGATTTGTATGGATCTAGCATAGAGAACAAGTTGTAGAGAATGGAATATCCATGATCTAACCCCTAAGCTCACTAATCTACCACTTAAGCACCCTAATCTACATATCTAAGACCTTAATATGGGATTACTCACTAATCATGATCAACACACTAGATCCTTTGCAAGATGTGTTGTTAATCATGATTAGAAGTGTGATTTGATGATAAGAAATGATGGAACAAGGTGAAAAGAAACTCCAAATCGATATTAAGCTCCAATAACAAAGTGTATCAAGTGGTTTTTTTTTCACCAAAGAGTAAAAGAAACTAAAAGTAGAAAAAAGGTGTTCTCCAAATTAGGTCTAAAAACATTATATAGGATCCTTGGGCGAACCGGGTCAACCCGGAACAAACCGGGTACTGACCCGGCCTTGATGGGTGAAGATGGGTTTGCCACGGTCTGATGTGTTCTTGGTGTGACCGTGGCAACCTAACCGTGTCAAAGCTTTCTCTTGTGTTCTTGGTCGCCTTTTGATGCCACGGTCTGATCAAACCTCGTCCGAATCCCGTGGCAAGTCACCGTGTCAAACGCTGAAGATGTGCAAAAGTTTCCGCGGTCAAGTCCCAGACCGTGGCATTCAGACCGTGTCAAAACCGCATGCGTGTAAAATCCTTCCCAACCAAGCATTTGATTGCCACGGTCAAGCTCCAGACCGTGGCATTCAAACCGTGTCAAAACTCGAGTGCATGTAAAAGTTGTCCCCAGCCATCTTCTGTTTGCCACGGTCAAATGTAGACCGTGTCATGAAGCTCGTGCCAATCGCCGAAGGTTTGCAGAAGTTGCCACGGTCAAGTCCCAGACCGTGGCATTCAGGCCGTGTCAAATGCCAAAGATGTGCAAAGTACCTCCCAGCCAAGTGTTCGTTTGCCACAGTCAAGTGTAGACCGTGGTATGAGGATCGTGTCATTCGCCGAGGGTGTGCAAAAGTTGCCACGGCCAAGTGTGGACCGTGGCATTCCATCGCGGCGTGTTTAACTTAGTCATTCTGGGCTGTCTGGAGCACCTCGCATTCCGGAGAGTGTAACTTCCTGGAATCTTGTCCGAATTGAGTGATTCCGGTTGCCGAAGACAGAGGACTCATTTATCCCCAACTTTGGTGAAGAAAGCTTTGGTGCTTGGGAAGTGGAAGACTTCCTGGAGGGCTCATCTTCGCAATGCATTTACACGATCAGAGAGGGCCGTCTATACATATGTCCATTCCGGAGACCGTATCTTACTGCTCATAGCTCCGAACTGGATGATTTTGGATGTTCTAGAAAGAGGACTCAAATAATTCTGATTCTCATGAAGGCCCCGGAAGCTGAATCGGCCTGGAAGTGCACCGTCCTTCGCATTATTCAGAGCTTATCGGCTTGGTTCAAAACATCAGCGAGACAACGGTTTCTTCCGACGAGCTTAACTCTCTGCTCCCACGTCCGAATTCCATGATTCTACTTGATATGAAACCGTGATCCAATCGTCTCCAACTTCTATGAAGCACCCACCATCTGAATCGGACCGGAAGGTTCCCCGGACAGGCAATTTCTGAGACGTGTTTGCACCCGGAGATTTTGGCCGATACACTTCACTCGCGGTACATGAAAATGGCCGGTAAATTCTACCCGCGGTACATGAAAATGGCCGAGAAAATCTTCCTGGTCAGCGAGAATGGCCGATAACCTCCAAAGACCCAATTTTGCCACTTTTCAAGCTTTCATCACCATTCCACCTCCTGGATTCATTTTTTCAGCTCGAAATGCACCTGATAAACACTCAAAACATGCAAAGACTCATTGGGACCTAATGCATCTCCTAAGTTCTAAAACAAACCCTAAGGACCTAAAATGCATGGAATAAAACATAATTTAGAATGAATTATGCAACCTAAATGATGCAAATTATGAACATATCATAACCTTTCACTTCCCAAGCACCGAAGGTTCCTTCACCAAATTTGAAGATGTCTGAGTCCTCTATCCTTTAAAACTGGAATCACACAGTTCGGACCAGTACCCTAGAAGTTATGGTTCCCTGAACGCGAAGTTTTCCGAGGAGCCCTGAAGGCTGCGAGATTGATAACCCTTATCAAAGCTTAAATTATGCTAAGGAAAAGATGGCATGGTGGAATGCCACGGTCCACATCTGACCGTGGCACTTGATTGCAGTTCTTTGGGGTTTGACACGATCTTCATGCCACGGCCTACACTTGACCGTGGCAAGGTAACATTTTGCCCCGGAAGGATTTTACTTACATTCGGGATTTGACACGACCACACGCCACGGCTTTAGACTTGGCCGTGGCAACTTTGTGCAATCTCTCGGCATTTGACACGGTCTCCACGCCACGGCTTTAGACTTGGCCGTGGCAACTTTGTGCAATCTTTCGGCGTTTGATACGGCCATGCATCACGACCAGAGGGAACCCGTGGCACCATGATTCATCCAAGAACAAGAGACACAGGACTTGACACGGTCACTTGCCATGGCTTGACCAAAACCTGCTAGACCGTGGCAACTTCTTCTTTACCCACCAAAGCCGGGTCAGTATCCGGTTTGTTCCGGGCTGACCCGGTTCGTCCAAGGCTACTATAAATACTTTTTAGACCTAATTTGGAGAGAATTTTAGCTTATCTTTAGTCTCCTTTTCCTGTTTGGTAAAAGAACCACTTGATAATACCTTGTTTTGAGTTTAATATCGATTTGAAGAGTGTTCTCCATCTTGTTCTATCATTTCTCATCATCAAATCACACTTCTAATCATGATTAACAACACATCTTGCAAAGGATCTAGTGTGTTGATCATGATTAGTGAGTAATCTCCATATTAAGGTCTTAGATATGTAGATTAGGGTGCTTAAATGGTAGATTAGTGAGCTTAGGGGTTAGATCATGCATATTCCATTTTTTACAACCTGTTCTTAATGCTAGATCCATACAAATCATATGTGGTCTAGATTCTGGGCATTTCATGCACCAAAAGTGTTTGATGAAATGTCTGAACCAAGGTTGTTAGAGGTTTAAGTGTTATTCATCATGGGAATGATTGTCTATATGCTTAAATGACAGATTAAACTGATTCTTAATGCTTGTTGATTCATGTTTCACTAATGATGATTAGGTTAGAAACTGTTTTGGCATAGGAGTTAATACATTCATGAGAGGATTAACTTAATTAATGATGTTTAAGTTGAATGGATTGCTTGATCATATGGTTCATTAGCTCATTAGTTTATAACTGAAGGCACCCTAATCCACTATCATGTCTAAGACCTTTCTCATCATCATACATACATGCTCATCTCATTTAGCTCATTTACTTGCTTGTTTAAGTTGATCATTAGCTTTAATCCCAGACTGTGGCATTCAGGCCGTGTCAAATGCCGAAGATGTGCAAAGTTCCTCCCAGCCAAGTGTTCGTTTGCCACAGTCAAGTGTAGACCGTGGCATGAGGATCGTTTCATTCGCCGAGGGTGTGCAAAAGTTGCCACGGCCAAGTGTGGACCGTGGCATTCCATCGCGGCGTGTTTAACTTAGTCATTCTGGGCTGTCTGGAGCACCTCGCATTCCGGAGAGTGTAACTTCCTGGAGACTTGTCCGAATCGAGTGATTCCGATTGCCGAAGACAGAGGACTCATTTATCTCCAACTCTGGTGAAGGAGGCTTCGGTGCTTGGGAAGTGGAAGACTTCCTGGAGGGCTCATCTTCGCAATGCATTTACACGATCAGAGAGGGCCGTCTATACATATGTCCATTCCGGAGACCGTATCTTCCTGCTCATAGCTTCGAACTGGATGATCTTGGATGTTCTGGAAAGAGGACTCAAATGTCTCTGATTCTCATGAAGGCCCCGGAAGCTGAATCGGCCTGGAAGTGCACCGTCTTTCGCTTTCTTCAGAGCTTATCGGCTTGGTTCAAAACATCAGCGAGACAAGGGTTTCTTCCGACGAGCTCAACTCTCTGCTCCCACATCCGAATTCCATGAATCCACTTGATATGAAACCGTTATCCAATCTTCTCCAACTTCTATGAAGCACCCGCCATCTGAATCTGACCGGAAGGTTCCCCGGACAGGCGATTTCTGAGACGTGTTTGCACCCGGAGATTTTGGCCGATACACTTCACTCGCGGTACATGAAAATGGCCGGTAAAGTCTACCCGCGGTACATGAAAATGGCCGAGAAAATCTTCCTGGTCAGCGAGAATGGCCGATAACCTCCAAAGACCCAATTTTGCCACTTTTCAAGCTTTCATCACCATTCCACCTCCTGGATTCATCTTTTCAGCTCCAAATGCACCTGATAAACACTCAAAACATGCAAAGACTCATTGGGACCTAATGCATCTCCTAAGTTCTAAAACAAACCCTAAGGACCTAAAATGCATGGAATAAAACATGATTTAGAATGAATTATGCAACCTAAATGATGCAAATTATGAACATATCAACTCCCCCACACTTGTCCTTTGCTTGTCCTCAAGCAAAAAGAGCAAATGAGAGAAAGAGGTTGGATGCATTGGGAGTTCACATTTCCTTTTTGAGAGAAG